>NW_027362025.1:1462500-1694639 GCF_039654945.1 Dendrobates tinctorius
CATCAGCGTGCGCATGAAGAAAAAAAAACGCACATTTGTTTTGCGTTTTTCTTTGCGTTTTTTATGCGCACGATGCGCTGCGCAAAAAAACGCTAATGTGAAACTAGCCTTACTGGGAGGGGCTGGTGAGGATCCAGCGGTCATGGTGCACATTGGTACAAATGACACAGAGGTAGGTGGAAGGTCCTTAAAGATGATTTCAGGGAATTAGGCTGCAATCTTAAGGCAAGGACTTCCAAGGTGGTATTTTTGGAAATATTTCCTGTACCACGTGCCACGCCAGAGAGGAGATTAGGGAAGTTAATAAGTGGTTCAAGAATTAGTGTAGGAAGGAGGGGTTTGGGTTCCTGGAGAACTGGGCCGACTTCTCAGTTGGCTACAGGTTCTACGCTAGGGACGGGCTGCACCTCAATGGGGAGGGTGCAGCTGTGCTGGGGAAAAAAATGGCTAGAAGGGTGGAGGAGTGTTTAAACTTGGAACTAGGGGAGGGTATTCATTTTATAAGAGGGGAAGACTGTGTAGATAGAGACCTGGGCACAAATAATGAAATTGGAGGTGGTAGTGGCATGGGGGGTGAGGTTAGAACAGTTAATAATTTAAGAAATAGAGGTACAGACATACATAAAGTGCATGTATACAAATGCCAGAAGCCTCGCCAACAAAATGGAGGACTTAGAATTAATTTTGTTGGAAGATAAGGTATATTGCACCCCCTCATAGGGTATAAGGCTGCCCCCTCATAGGGTATAATGCTTCTCCCCCCTCATAGGGTATAATGCACCCCCTCATAGGGTATAATGCTGCCCCCTCATAGGGTATAACACTAGATAGATAGATAGATATGTGATAATTAGATGTATAGATAGATAATAGATAGATAGATCTATGGATAGACAGATAGAAATAAAGATATAAAGATAATAGATAGTGAAAGATATAGGTAGCTATAGAGATAGATAGATAGACCTAGATAGATATAGATAGATAAATAGATAGATAGGGGATAAATAGATATATGGATAGATAGATAGATATAAAGATAATAGATAGTGATAGCTATAGATAGGTATATAGATAGATAGATAGATAGGGGATAAATAGATAGATCTATGGATACATGATATATAGATGGATAGATATAAAGATAATAGATAGAGATAGATATAGATAGGTATAGAGATAGATGGATATAGACTATTTATATCTATCTATATCTACCTCTATATCTATCTATCTATCTATCTATCTATATCTATCTCTATATCTAAGATAGAGACAGATAGATATAGAGATAGAGATATAGATATACAGATAGAAATAGATAGATATAGAGATATATAGATATAGAGACAGATAGATATAGAGATAGATATAGATAGATATAGAGATATATAAAAAACAAACCACAATACTCACCTCTCCTCCTGCTCCCACGCTGATGACGGCTTCAGTGTCAGCAGCTGACCCGTCTGCCAGACACACAGCGGGTGCGCGATGAAGTGACGTCATCGCGCATCGGCTGTGAGTCAGGAGCAGAGGGGACTGATGGGAGAGAGATGCTCTCTATTCCACTGAAATTGAGCGCAGCGCCGGCTGCCTAGGTTGGGGAGCGGGGCCCCGGGGTGAGTGGAGGCCGAGAGTGAATGAATATTCATTTCTCTTTAGTAGTGGGGACAGTGGCTCCTGCCTCCTGACACCCGCTGCTGCTCCGCTGGCAGGGCCCCCATAGCAGCTGTGTGGCACTGGCTGGGGGCCCCTGGAGCAGTGGGGGCCCTAGGCAACTGCTGTCCCTGTATACCAGTAGAGGTGCCAGGGCCCACCAGATGCCAGGGCCCACCGGAGAATCAGTCCGACGCTACCTGTCTGTATATATAATGTCAGTGTACAAGTAATAGAATGATCACTGGAGACATACACAGGAGTTCTGTATATAGTGTATAGTGTACAGGTAATACAGTGACTCACCAGTAACATTATACACAGGAGCTCTGCATATAGTCAGCATACAGGTAATACAAGGATCACCAGTGACATTATACACAGGAGCTCTGTATATACTATATAATGTAAGTGTCCAGGTAAATCACTGACTTACCAGTGACCTCTGTATTTGTAGCGATTCATCTTCGCTTTTCTTCCTCTTCCAGCCAGGACACGTTTGCTGCAGAAAATAACACACTATACTTGATCACTTCTAGACCACATTCCCCACTTTCCCCCCCGACTTCTACACTTTATGTGTAAAGGTCAGCCAGGGCAGTAGTCGTGGCTGAGTATTTCGGGTTCGGGCATTGTATACCCTGACCTCCCTCTACAGGAAAACGGTACCTCTTCTCTTGCATGGTACGGTGAATACTCACCGTGCCGTCAGCGTCCCCTTTGCTACGCCGACTTGATGCTGATCCTTGATCCCAATGAATAGAGACACAGTCCAGGGCAACTCTTAACTGAGCAAATTTATTTTCTTCAGGACACAGCACATCCACATAGTTTCCAGCATTTTCATCACAGTAAAGACAGCACATTACTTCATCTTTCCCTTCACTGTTCCTTGCAGTGTTTCCGTTTGACGAAGCGTCTCAGATGGCTCCTCAGTGTCCTCCCTGTATAGCGTCACCATGGTGAAGCGCTCTCCAGCATGTTTCGCCCCGGACATCAGAGATTCAGCCCACGTAGCTTTCCACCACATTCTGGAGTGACCTGCCCGTACCCTTTTACGGTAACCTTCAATCTTCCTCTGTTTACTTACACTCTTTTCCACTTTATTGCTGATTCTGCAGTACCGTGTTCTTCTCTAGATGGCTGGGCATCAGCTTTAACATCACGGGGTAGTTAGGCAGCTCAGGCATATAGCCCACCCGAGCACAAAGGGGTCAGGCCTCTGACTGCCTGAAACTGGAAGACCATCCTGGCTTATTCTCCAGCTATCCCCTCCTACAGTTAACTCCTATATGTCCTACAGCTACATCTACTGTGCAATGAGCTCAGTGCCCCATCTAGTGACCATAGCCCAGACTGCACTGTCCCTACCAAGTACAAGGTGCAGAAACATAGCTTATGCTATATAAATAATACAGCAACATGAAATATACGATAATGCGCAACAATGGTATAACATATATATAAATATATATACAAGTACAACAGCAACATGGGGGTTTAAAGGGGTAAGACTCTCAACCCCTTACACATGTCTACATATTGATATTAGTCATGTATTATACTACAGCACAGGCACCATTTTGATGAATGCAAACCTTTTTTTTGTAACCCCACAAACACCCGGAGCACCAGAATCTCAATAACTGAAATTTACAAATACAGATTACACAACAACCACAAGATGCATTTCATCACCCAGGTCACCTCATTTTAATCAGTATAACAGCGTAGACCTGACACTGTCTGTACTTTACTGTTCACAATCCTGCTGACAGGATCCCTTTAAATCTAAATTTTAATAAGTTTGTTCTTTTCTGCGCTAAACGTCCCCCAAACCCTGAGGACGGCGAGTATACCTTGGTTGTGTTTTGCTGTATGTGTATACAAAAGTAAAAGAAGAGCACCTATCAGGGGCTCAGAAAAGCTGGGTGGCATGTGTGCTAGTGTGTGACCCAGCGCAGGTGTCTCACTGGCCTATCAAAACAGTGACCGATAGCAGCAAACAGTGTGATGTGGATGTGAGAACTGTCTGCGGGGTGCGCTTAGGTGAGTGGACAAAAGAATATGGGAGGTTCACCTTTATAGTAACATCCCAGGGCAGGTGTGTCGTGAGCAAGTGGTGTTCAAGAAATATTGGTGGCAGTGGTTGTGACTTATCCTGACACACAATGTACAGGGAAATGGGAAAATTGTGAAAAAAAACGCAATTCTGACCTTAATTATGTTTACGGCGTACATTATGTGGTAAAAATGACCATGTAATATGATTCTCCTCATCAGTATGATTACAGAGATACTAAACGTGCCCAGATTTTTAAATTATTTTAGTGGTAGAAAAAAAATCAAGACTTTGAAATAAAAAATATGTTGGAGTTTGTGTTGCCATTTTCCGAGACCCGTAGTTTTACTTTTTCGTTCAATAGAGCTATGAGAGGGATTATTTTTTTATAAGGCGAGACGTTATTATGGATATTACTTTGGGATAGATATGACATTTTAGTTGCTTGTTACGTATTTTAAGTGGTATTGCAGCGACCAAAAAATACCGCAATGTTGGCGTTTTTAAATTTTTTGTGTTTACCAATTGGGTTAATTATTTTTATATTTTGATAGCTCGGACTTTGCTGGATGCGGCGATATCACTTGACATTTTTTTTTATGTTCATTTTCAATGGAGGAAAATTGAACTTTTATGAGTTTTTTTTTCAGATTTGTTTAAATCTTTTTTTGTTGTTTTACTTTTCTTTTCACTTCATTTATCGCTCCCTAAGGCCCCTTTCACACTTCAGTTTTTTGCAATCAGTCACAATCCGTCAGGTTTTGACAAAAACGGATCCTCAGTTTTTTTTTGAGGATCCGTTTTTTCCCCATTGACTTGCATTAATGGCGGATTGTGACGGATGGCTGTCCGTTTCATCAGTTTTTTTTTTGAGGATCCGCCAAAAGTTGCTGTCCGTCACCATCCTCAAAGATTTCAAAACGGAGCTTGCAACAAAACTCTCTCTCTCTCTCTCTCCTTCCCGACCAGCGTTTCCTTTAAATTTCCTCATTTTCAGGATCCTGTGCCATCCGTTCACATCAGTTCAGAACGGATCCGCTTGTCTGCCTTTTTGGCGGATTTGAACTGATGCAAAAAACTGAAGTGTGAAAGAGGCCTAAGCTGTACTACATACAGGGGCTAATGGTGCAGCAGAAGTGTGAACTTTTTGATGCTTTTGTTTAATATTTTCCACTATAGTATATGGAGAGCATAAAAAACGCATGCAAAATTCCAATGAAGTCTCCAATTGTGGAACTGAAGCATTCCTCTACTAAAAAAAATGCATTCGAAAAAACTGCCACAAAAAAATACAATAAAAAGTTTTGATTGCTTTAGTGCGAATACCTATGGAAACAATGCAGCACTTCTGCATGTGTGAACATGGCCCAGGAGAGACTCTGGACAATTTGTATGTTCTACACCAGGTTCACACTTGGGGTTATTTATTTTTTTATCACTACTTAGAATTACAGACAAATTAAAAAAAGTGATCTGAGCCAATTATATGGAAAAAATACAATATTATTTAACATTTATTCTGAAGCTATATGAAATAATTCTGACTACAGCAATGGTCTGTGCCCATCACGGGTGATCCGTGTTACCGGGAAGAGAGGAGGAGACATTCCTGGAAGAAGCTGACAATAGATACATCACATTATCTCACGTATGAGGATACAGAATTATACAGGTTTGAAAATATCAAATAGAAAGATTTGCCTGTAAACAGGTAAAAAAGCAAAAACAGTAAATAAAGCAATGACTTGCGCTATTGTACCGGTAAGTTTTTATACATCTCATCCCAATCCAGCTAACCCCTATCCGTACAGTGGCAGCTGGTATTGGATGGTCTGCCATGGGTAACATAACTAGTTCTCCTATATTAGACCCATTGCCATGTTCGTCTTTATGACATCACAGAAGCGTTGTCCACGAGTCATGGAATGTTCCGCAAGAACGGTCAGTGCGAGGCAAGCAGAGATAGAGAGGAGAGCTGAACACTAACCCAGAGCGACTTGTAAATCACTTTTTACTTGTTTTGTTTATTTTTTTTACTTTTATTTCTTTTTTTTGGGAGTGTTTTCTACCATCCGCACACACTTTTGTGTGTGTGGAGGGGAAGGCAGCCTAATGGCTGCACCCGTAGCTGGAGGAAAGTTCCAACCACGGAGACGTCTCCCACATGCCAGGACATCCCTATACAGTCAGAGGCCTGAACACCACCAAAGGCCAACTGGCTTCACGGGGTATGTGATGGCAGCGCTTTATTATATCGTGTCAATTATTAAATGCCTGTTCAAAACACCAGAAAAGGCAAAGGACCGATATTCCAGACTGAAAAGTCCACCACCATATCCTACAATGCCCGAAATAGGCCGATTCGTACAACCTGCAGCAAACATCAGCGCAGAGCCAGAGGGTATGAAGGAACGCCTGATACTCACCAGAACAGTAGATGAGGAAGAGACAACAGCCACATTGCCCAGGAGCCCATCCCCATGCACCTGGATGGAGCTAACTCCCTCTCAAGCACGTATACTCCTCAGTATGCCTTACGACCATCAACCGCGTATTAAGGTGACTGCTAAACAAGGCTACAATCCTACACCACACCTGCCAGTCAGCTATACCACTGGAAAGATCATGCAAGTAATGCTGATGAGCCCACAGGATGTACAACGTGCCTACAAGAGAGATTTGGGTTTCCTTCCAAGTCCTAGGAAGATCATTCTCCCGAGAAGAGAATTCCGCGGCACTTTGATTTAGCCGGCGGAAAATGTAGTGGCGAGTTGCTTGCAGCAAGCACATACCATCTTCTGCACAGCTGCTTCTTAGACAGATTTTCCGGTTTTGACTATGGCTTGATCAATGGATCATGTTTCTATACTGCCGCCTGCCCTGACCTCTGCTTGTTTAAAGTTATGCATCTACACTGCCGCCTGCCCTGACCTTTGCTTGCTCAATGGATTATGTTTTTGAACTGCCGCCTGCCTGACCTCTGCTTGCTCAATGGATTGTTTCTGCACTGCCGCCTGCCTTGACCTCTGCTTGCTCAATGGATTATGTTTTTGAACTGCCGCCTACCCTGACCTCTGCTTGCTCAATGGATTATGTTTCTGCACTGCCGCCTGCCTTGACCTCTGCTTGCTCAGTGGATTATGTTTTTGAACTGCCGCCTGCCCTGACCTCTGCTTGCTCAATGGATTATGTTTTTGAACTGACGCCTGCCCTGACCTCTGCTTGCTCAATGGATTATGTTTCTGCACTGCCGCCTGCCTGACCTCTGCTTGCTCAATGGATTATGTTTTTGAACTGCTGCCTGCCCTGACCTCAGCTTGCTCAATGGATTATGTTTCTGCACTGCCGCCTGCCCTGACCTCAGCTTGCTCAATGGATTATGCTTCTGCACTGCCGCCTGCCCTGACCTCTGCTTGTTTCCGGTTATTAATCTGTGATACTAATAAAAATGTATATTATTCTGCACTATATGGACTGTGGGTCGTTTTTTTTCTTTGGTTTTATGGTTGTTTCCGGTTATGTTTTTGCACTGCTGCCTGCCCTGACCTCTGCTTGTTTCCGGTTATGTTTCTGCACTGCTGCCTGCCCTGACCTTTGCTTGTTTCTGACTACTCATTTGCCTGCTGATTTTGTACTTCTTCCTCAATGCCTGCACTTTTAAGACCCCAGTAGAGCTAATTTATATAAATCCTGCATCCTAACAATGAAGCCGGGTTATAGGGCTTCTGATCACAATGGTAGGATGATGCCTCAATGTGAAGAAGGGTAGCACCAGTTCTTCACCTAACAGTATGGAATGCTTATCTAAAAAAATGAAAAAGGAACAGTACAGTATAGACAAAGGTCCCATAAACTCAACAAGAACAAACCATTAAGAACTTTAAGCATAAACATATGAGACAACAAACCAAGTGGCTCAGAATACCACATCCGACCCAACCAGCAGTTTTGTTGAAGGTATTTTCCTCTGATCTTTCGTTAAGAGGGTACAACATCTCAAATACATTAGACTGGTGTGGGTCTCCAACCATTTAGGAACCCTCAAATCAATAGTACAGGGGTCTTGAATCAGCCACAAAATTGCTTCAGGAAGAATTGGGTGGAGCACTGGTTTCATATGTACCCTGCCGCTCATGTCAAGGTCTATGAAAATAACCAAACACAAGGCTGAGTACTCAGATCTTATAGGAACCTCCCCAATAGTGAATGGCCATCTGTATATTCATAGTTCCCCAGGTCTGTAGACAGATGCGGGTTTCACGTCCGGGACCTCTGCCTATCAGACATTTATAGAATATTTTATGGATAACACATAAATGTATGGGAAAACTCCTCTTGTAAATAGTGCGCCTCAAGTTTCTTCTGCTGTTTGCAGTGGAATGTAGTCATCATAGCTAATATGAGGGATGGATTCCTGAGAGGGGGTATACATCTACTATATCCATATTCTGTGGATATCTACCCTAATAAAGCTTATGGACGGTGAGTGCAGTGATGAGACCGACCCTTTATCAACATGTTCTGTCCCACAAACTAATGTAGTACACTGCACTGACCGCCGATAGACTTTATTCTCCAAAGACAATTTAAGTTTGTTATATGTATTAAAATACTTTTTTTCCCAGAATTATCTAAGAATTATCGACAAGGAAAATGGACTCAAGATAAAGCTTAGAAACATATATTTCTTTACAGCTCCTGATATAGGTATTGCGGTCTTTAAAAACAGTAGTCCCCAACTTCTGCCTCCTCAGCAAGTTATCCCCTAGCCATTGGTAGATCATAACTTGCTGATTACGGGTGTTTCACTGCCAGGACCCCCACCAATCCTAAGAACAGGGTGTCTGGAACAAGCGGCTGTTAAGAATGCGCAACAACACTTCTTTCATTATGGGACAATGATGGGGCTGATATGCTGATGATGGACTATGATGGGGCTGATGTGCTGATGATGGACTATGATGGGGATGATGTGCTGATGATGGACTATGATGGGGTTGATGTGCTGATGATGGACTATGATGGGGCTGATGTGCTGATGATGAACTATGATTGGGATGATGAAGTCTGCAATAACAGAGCATAGCAGTACAACCCCTTAGCCTGGAGTGCCCTAACAAATAGCTGGGGAGGGTCCGAGCTCACAGTCAGACCTTAGAAGAAGAGTTAATAGTTTTGTTTCTTCTGTCTTAAAGGACAAAAAAGGCTTACAGTATATACTCGCGTATAAGTCGAGATTTTCAGCCCATTTTTTGGGGCTGAAAGTCCCCCTCTCGGCTTATACGCGAGTCATATACCGGGGGTCGGCCAGGGAGGGGGAGCGGGGGGTGTCGGAGATCATACTCACCTCTCCTGGCATGTTTCTGCAGCCCCCCGTGCTTATTCCATCTTCTCGGCGCTGTTCTTCCTGCTTTCAGCGGTCACGTGGTACGCTCATTACCCTCATTAATATGCACATATGTAATGAGCGGCACCACGTGACCGCAGAAAGCAGGAAGAACAGCACTGAGAAGATGGAACAAGCACGGGGGGCTGCAGAGACATGCCAGGAGAGGTGAGTATAACGGGGGGAGCCATATTCACCTGTGCCCCATTCCACCGCTGCGCATCGCTCTGCTGTCTTGCTTCCTCTGGCAGTGACGTTAAGGTCAGAGGGTGCCATGACGTAGTTAGCAGGCGCCCTCTGCCTGAACAGTCACTGCAGAGCCAGCAACGCTGAGGAGCAGCAGCTGCAGCAGTGACAAGGTGAGTATATAGTTTTTTTTTTCATTTTTTTAATTGAGGCTGCGGCAGCAGCATTGTAAGGGGCCACTAATCACTGTGCAGCAATACAAGGGGCCACTCATCACTGTGCAGCATTATAAGGGGCCACTCATCACTGTGCAGCATTATAAGGGGCCACTCATCACTGTGCAGCATTATAAGGGGCCACTCATCACTGTGCAGCATTATAAGGGGCCACTCATCACCTTGCAGCATTATAAGGGGCCACTCATCACCGTGCAGCATAATAAGGGGCCACTAATCACCGTGCAGCATAATAAGGAGCCACTAATCACTGCAGCATTTCAAGGGGCCACTAATCACTGTGCAGCATTATAAGGGGCCACTCATCACTGTGCAGCATTACAAGGGGCCACTCATCACTGTGCAGCATTACAAGGGGCCACTAATAACTGTGCAGCATTACAAGGGGCCACTAATCACTGTGCAGCATTACAAGGGGCCACTAATCACTGTGCAGCATTACAAGGGGCCACTAATCACTGTGCAGCATTATATGGGGCCAGTAATCACTGTGCAGCATTATATGGGGCCAGTAATCACTGTGCAGCATTATATGGGGCCACTCATCACTGTGCTGCATTATAAGAGGCCACTCATTACTGTGCAGCATTATAAGGGGGCCTCTCATTACTGTGCAGCATTATACGGGGCCACTAATCACTGTGCAGCATTACAAAGGGCCACTAATCACCGTGCAGCATAAGGGGCCACTAATCACTGCAGCATTTCAAGGGGCCACTAATCACTGTGCAGCATTATAAGTGGCCACTAATCACCGTGCAGCATTGTAAGGGGCCACTAATCAATGTGCAGCATTATAAGGGGCCACTAATCACTGTGCAGCATTATAAGGGGCCACTAATCACTGTGCAGCATTATAAGGGGCCACTAATCACTGTGCAGCATTATAAGGGGCCACTAATCATTGTGCAGCATTATAAGGGGCCACTCTCCATGCAGCATTATAAGGGGCCACCAATCACTGTGAAGCATTATATGGGGCATATGTTATTATGGACCATGTAATAGGGCTACCATTATTCACTGTGCAGCATTATTAGGCATATTTTTGTATGGAGCATCTTATGGAACCCATCATGAACTTTATGGAGCATTATATGGGGCCATCATGAACTTTATGGAGCATCTTATGGGGCCCATTTTATTTTTGAAATTTACCAGTAGCTTCGGCATTTTCCACCCTAGGTTTATAGGCGAGTCAATAAGTTTTCCCAGTTTTTTGTGACAAAATTAGGGTGGTCGGCTTATACATGGGTCGGCTTATACGCGAGTATATACGGACTTCTAAAGAAAATTGCCCCCAAGTTATTTTGAGCGACCCCGCCTGCTGTACCATCCTTGTGATTTACGAGAACGTTTCTCACTTCCTGCTAGGACAGCGGAAACCCAAGGAGTAAAGAGAGAAGGTCCTTATGGCTGCATGGAGTAATGCTGGAAATCTCTAAGTCTGCGGGGACAACAGAGACTTTAGAAGAAGGCAAACCAAGGTTTAGTGCTAGCACTAGTGTGAGAGAAGGTTTATACTACAGGAGAGAAGTGCTGTAACAGGAAAGAACCTAACAAATAAAAAAGATTGTAGACAAACCAGATTTTGCTATCTATTCATGTCATTGCCTTCCATATTACAGAGAAATTTCCCTAAATCCGGTATCTGATAATCCACAATGATGTATATTCAGGGTCGAACTGGGGTGTCTGGGGCCCACCAGGGGAATGGACTCTAGGGCCCCATCCTACAGCTATATGCTAATATCTGTCAGTCGTTATCCCCATTATAGTGGAGCATCGGCTGTAAAACACAGGCGGCTCCTGCACATCTACTGTGCACCCCCATAACTGGGATGTATAATTACGGTAGTTTACATTAATGTGGTTCTTTGGTTAAAACAATTTATCACCGATCCATGGGCTCTATAGGATAGCTGATCGCATACGTCCGACCATTAGAAACTGCACCGACCGGAAGAATGAGAAAGTTTTATCGTTGATAGGACACTTATCCCCATTTTAAAATGGAGCAGCAGGTTAGATATCTGACCGAAGCTTCATTCATTCTCTTTGGAGCTTCTATAAAAATACAAGTGCAGCCACTGAGGGAATGAATGGATCAGTTGTCAAGTCGGACATGCCACTCCAGTCTAATGGGGATAAAAAGTTCCACATTTTGCTGAATGGGTCCAAGTAGTTAGACCCCCCCAATCAATACGTTATCACTTGTCCTGTGAATAGGAGATTACGTTTTTCCACAGGAAACCCCTGTAAGTGCATCTCTGCCGCTGTTTACAAAGTATTTAATCTCTAATGGAAATAAAGAATATTCTCCTAATTAATATCAGAGAAGACTAATGACCGTCAAACACAACACAATCCACTGTACCAAGACCAATAATACCACATACAGGGGAGAAATACCACCACACCATGACCAGACCACATAGTACCCGCATCATATCACATAAAAGGCACAAATACAACCACACCATGACCAGACCACATATTACCACCACATAGTGACCGAATAATATGACATATTACCAGCATATAGGGACCAAATAATAATTCATACACGGAGAAATACTTCCACACTGTGAACAGTCCACAAATTACCACCACTTATTGATGGAATACTACAGTACTGATTATGAATACAAACCACAATAATAACAACACTGTTATTACCACCAGTGACATTATACACAGTACCTCTGTATATAGTGTCAGTGTACAGGTAATACAGTGATTACCAGTGACATTATACACAGGAGCTCAGTGATCACTGGCAACATTATTGTCAAGGTTTGCTCAGCTTGTGGGATTAGGTAGTTCAGAGGTTAATGTGGATGGCCTCACTCTGAGATTCTGGGAGGCTTTTTAAAGCCTCATTGTGGGCTCATTCCTCATCGTTTATACTCAGACCCTTGGCCGAGTGTGTGTGACCCTGGTGTGCTTTGTGACTGTAATACTTTATGCTTGTTTGGTTTTGATCTGGTTCTGTCCCTGTTACGAGTTCTGCCTGTCCCTCTTGTACTGCGTTGCTATCTCTGTGTATGACTCATTGCCTATGACCTGACTATTCTCTGATTGCCCCTCTTGTACTGTGCAGCTATCTCCATGTATGACTCATTGCTTACGTTCTGACTACTCTCTGCTCGCCCCTCTGGTATCGCGCCGCCCTCTCCATGTATGACCGCCCGTTTGTCTGACCTGAGTTCCCCTCGCCTCTACTCCAGGATTCCTGTAGTAGAGTCCTACAATCATCTTCAGAAGTGGGACACTAAGCCCCGCCCCCTGTGGTCACATGATCGTAGGTCCTTGTACTTCTTACTACCTTCAGCATCGCAGGTCCCGTCTGCCTCAACTTTCCCTGCAGTATCGGACCCCGGGCCCTCCCGCAGTAGGGGTGAGTCACGCTGCTCAGCCGTGGCAGTTCGCCGACGCTGACAGGATCCTGATATTTATACACAGAAGATCTGCATACAGTGTCAGTGTAATACAGTGACCACCAGTGAAATTATACACAGGAGCTTTTGGAAGTGCATTGAGCAGCAGGGTGGTTTGCTGGTGAAGGGAAAAAAAATCTCTTTAAATCTTCTGCCTGAGCGAGTGTAAACGAGCTGAGTGTGACCTGAGCGTAAGTGCGAACGGTGGTAAGTGTGTGACTTGTGATTCAGTGACTTTGGATTCAGGGAGTTTGCAAAGGAGGTATTACTGAATTGCTGTTATATTTTATTAATACTTTTTATTTATTTTTACTTATCTTTTCTGTCTGGTGCAATCCCCATTAGGAATGTGCTCCACTATTGCCAATGCCATCCAGTGTACGTCTTGCCGCATGTACGCAATCCTTGACCAGCCAGTCGAGGGTGCATACTGCTGTGCGAGATGTGAGCACATTGTGCATTTGGAAGCCCAGATACTGGATTTAAATGTGCAGCTGGCAACACTGAGATCAATAGACAATATGGAAAGGAGACTTCTACTCACTGAGCAGACGCTCAATGAGATAGATGAGGGGGGGATGCTAGGTTGGAGCTGCAGGACAGTGAAGCAGTAAGATGGGTGACAGTTAGAAGGTGGGGTAGACAGAAGAGTGCCAGGGAGGCTAGTCCTGATCTGGCACAACCCAATAAGTTTGCCAAGTTGGCAGATGAGGGGAGTGTCAGTGCAGGGGTAGCACTGCTGCAGCAAGGCATGTCCTCTGAAAGCCAGAGGAGTATATGCTCCAGTAAGGGGAGAAATAGGAGAGCAGGGCAGGCCAGACAGGTGCTGGTAGTGGGGGACTCAATTATTAGGGGAACAGATAGGGCAATCTGTCACAAAGAAAGGGATCGTCGAACGGTGTGCTGCCTATCTGGCGCGCAAGTCTGACACATCGCTGACCGGGTTGACAGATTACTGGGAGGGGCTGGTGAGGATCCAGCGGTCATGGTGCACATTGGTACAAATGACACAGAGGTAGGTGGAAGGTCCTTAAAGATGATTTCAGGGAATTAGGCTGCAATCTTAAGGCAAGGACCTCCAAGGTGGTATTTTTGGAAATATTTCCTGTACCACGTGCCACGCCAGAGAGGAGATTAGGGAAGTTAATAAGTGGTTCAAGAATTAGTGTAGGAAGGAGGGGTTTGGGTTCCTGGAGAACTGGGCCGACTTCTCAGTTGGCTACAGGTTCTACGCTAGGGACGGGCTGCACCTCAATGGGGAGGGTGCAGCTGTGCTGGGGAAAAAAATGGCTAGAAGGGTGGAGGAGTGTTTAAATTTGGAACTAGGGGAGGGTATTCATTTTATAAGAGGGGAAGACTGTGTAGATAGAGACCTGGGCACAAATAATGAAATTGGGGGTGGTAGTGGCATGGGGGGTGAGGTTAGAACAGTTAATAATTTAAGAAATAGAGGTACAGACATACATAAAGTGCATGTATACAAATGCCAGAAGCCTCGCCAACAAAATGGAGGACTTAGAATTAATTTTGTTGGAAGATAAGGTATATTGCACCCCCTCATAGGGTATAAGGCTGCCCCCTCATAGGGTATAATGCTTCTCCCCCCTCATAGGGTATAATGCACCCCCTCATAGGGTATAATGCTGCCCCCTCATAGGGTATAACACTAGATAGATAGATAGATAGATATGTGATAATTAGATGTATAGATAGATAATAGATAGATAGATCTATGGATAGACAGATAGATATAAAGATATAAAGATAATAGATAGTGAAAGATATAGGTAGCTATAGAGATAGATAGACCTAGATAGATATAGATAGATAAATAGATAGATAGGGGATAAATAGATATATGGATAGATAGATAGAAAGATAGATAGATAGATAGATAGATAGATAGATAGATAGATATAAAGATAATAGATAGTGATAGCTATAGATAGGTATATAGATAGATAGATAGGGGATAAATAGATAGATCTATGGATAGATGATATATAGATGGATAGATATAAAGATAATAGATAGAGATAGATATAGATAGGTATAGAGATAGATGGATATAGACTATTTATATCTATCTATATCTACCTCTATATCTATCTATCTATCTATCTATCTATCTATCTATATCTATCTCTATATCTAAGATAGAGACAGATAGATATAGAGATAGAGATATACAGATAGAAATAGATAGATATAGAGATATATAGATATAGAGACAGATAGATATAGAGATAGATATAGATAGATATAGAGATATATAAAAAACAAACCACAATACTCACCTCTCCTCCTGCTCCCACGCTGATAACGGCTTCAGTGTCAGCAGCTGACCCGTCTGCCAGACACACAGCGGGTGCGCGATGAAGTGACGTCATCGCGCATCGGCTGTGAGTCAGGAGCAGAGGGGACTGATGGGAGAGAGATGCTCTCTCTTCCACTGCAATTGAGTGCGGCGCCGGCTGCCTAGGTTGGGGAGCGGGGCCCCGGGGTGAGTGAAGGCCGAGAGTGAATGAATATTCATTTCTCTTTAGTAGTGGGGACAGTGGCTCCTGCCTCCTGACACCCACTGCTGCTCCGCTGGCAGGGCCCCCATAGCAGCTGTGTGGCACTGGCTGGGGGCCCCTGGAGCAGTGGGGGCCCTAGGCAACTGCTGTCCCTGTATACCAGTAGAGGTGCCAGGGCCCACCAGATGCCAGGGCCCACCGGAGAATCAGTCCGACGCTACCTGTCTGTATATATAATGTCAGTGTACAAGTAATAGAATGATCACTGGAGACATACACAGGAGTTCTGTATATAGTGTATAGTGTACAGGTAATACAGTGACTCACCAGTAACATTATACACAGGAGCTCTGCATATAGTCAGCGTACAGGTAATACAAGGATCACCAGTGACATTATACACAGGAGCTCTGTATATACTATATAATGTAAGTGTCCAGGTAAATCACTGACTTACCAGTGACCTCTGTATTTGTAGCGATTCATCTTCGCTTTTCTTCCTCTTCCAGCCAGGACACGTTTGCTGCAGAAAATAACACACTATACTTGATCACTTCTAGACCACATTCCCCACTTTCCCCCCCGACTTCTACACTTTATGTGTAAAGGTCAGCCAGGGCAGTAGTCGTGGCTGAGTATTTCGGGTTCGGGCATTGTATACCCTGACCTCCCTCTACAGGAAAACGGTACCTCTTCTCTTGCATGGTACGGTGAATACTCACCGTGCCGTCAGCGTCCCCTTTGCTACGCCGACTTGATGCTGATCCTTGATCCCAATGAATAGAGACACAGTCCAGGGCAACTCTTAACTGAGCAAATTTATTTTCTTCAGGACACAGCACATCCACATAGTTTCCAGCATTTTCATCACAGTAAAGACAGCACATTACTTCATCTTTCCCTTCACTGTTCCTTGCAGTGTTTCCGTTTGACGAAGCGTCTCAGATGGCTCCTCAGTGTCCTCCCTGTATAGCGTCACCACGGTGAAGCGCTCTCCAGCATGTTTCGCCCCGGACATCAGAGATTCAGCCCACGTAGCTTTCCACCACATTCTGGAGTGACCTGCCCGTACCCTTTTACGGTAACCTTCAATCTTCCTCTGTTTACTTACACTCTTTTCCACTTTATTGCTGATTCTGCAGTACCGTGTTCTTCTCTAGATGGCTGGGCATCAGCTTTAACATCACGGGGTAGTTAGGCAGCTCAGGCATATAGCCCACCCGAGCACAAAGGGGTCAGGCCTCTGACTGCCTGAAACTGGAAGACCATCCTGGCTTATTCTCCAGCTATCCCCTCCTACAGTTAACTCCTATATGTCCTACAGCTACATCTACTGTGCAATGAGCTCAGTGCCCCATCTAGTGACCATAGCCCAGACTGCACTGTCCCTACCAAGTACAAGGTGCAGAAACATAGCTTATGCTATATAAATAATACAGCAACATGAAATATACGATAATGCGCAACAATGGTATAACATATATATAAATATATATACAAGTACAACAGCAACATGGGGGTTTAAAGGGGTAAGACTCTCAACCCCTTACACATGTCTACATATTGATATTAGTCATGTATTATACTACAGCACAGGCACCATTTTGATGAATGCAAACCTTTTTTTTGTAACCCCACAAACACCCGGAGCACCAGAATCTCAATAACTGAAATTTACAAATACAGATTACACAACAACCACAAGATGCATTTCATCACCCAGGTCACCTCATTTTAATCAGTATAACAGCGTAGACCTGACACTGTCTGTACTTTACTGTTCACAATCCTGCTGACAGGATCCCTTTAAATCTAAATTTTAATAAGTTTGTTCTTTTCTGCGCTAAACGTCCCCCAAACCCTGAGGACGGCGAGTATACCTTGGTTGTGTTTTGCTGTATGTGTATACAAAAGTAAAAGAAGAGCACCTATCAGGGGCTCAGAAAAGCTGGGTGGCATGTGTGCTAGTGTGTGACCCAGCGCAGGTGTCTCACTGGCCTATCAAAACAGTGACCGATAGCAGCAAACAGTGTGATGTGGATGTGAGAACTGTCTGCGGGGTGCGCTTAGGTGAGTGGACAAAAGAATATGGGAGGTTCACCTTTATAGTAACATCCCAGGGCAGGTGTGTCGTGAGCAAGTGGTGTTCAAGAAATATTGGTGGCAGTGGTTGTGACTTATCCTGACACACAATGTACAGGGAAATGGGAAAATTGTGAAAAAAAACGCAATTCTGACCTTAATTATGTTTACGGCGTACATTATGTGGTAAAAATGACCATGTAATATGATTCTCCTCATCAGTATGATTACAGAGATACTAAACGTGCCCAGATTTTTAAATTATTTTAGTGGTAGAAAAAAAATCAAGACTTTGAAATAAAAAATATGTTGGAGTTTGTGTTGCCATTTTCCGAGACCCGTAGTTTTACTTTTTCGTTCAATAGAGCTATGAGAGGGATTATTTTTTCATAAGGCGAGACGTTATTATGGATATTACTTTGGGATACATATGACATTTTAGTTGCTTGTTACGTATTTTAAGTGGTATTGCAGCGACCAAAAAATACCGCAATGTTGGCGTTTTTAAATTTTTTGTGTTTACCAATTGGGTTAATTATTTTTATATTTTGATAGCTCGGACTTTGCTGGATGTGGCGATATCACTTGACATTTTTTTTTATGTTCATTTTCAATGGAGGAAAATTGAACTTTTATGAGTTTTTTTTCAGATTTGTTTAAATCTTTTTTTGTTGTTTTACTTTTCTTTTCACTTCATTTATCGCTCCCTAAGGCCCCTTTCACACTTCAGTTTTTTGCAATCAGTCACAATCCGTCAGGTTTTGACAAAAACGGATCCTCAATTTTTTTTGGAGGATCCGTTTTTTCCCCATTGACTTGCATTAATGGCGGATTGTGACGGATGGCTGTCCGTTTCATCCGTTTTTTTTTTGAGGATCCGCCAAAAGTTGCTGTCCGTCACCATCCTCAAAGATTTCAAAACGGAGCTTGCAACAAAACTCTCTCTCTCTCTCCTTCCCGACCAGCATTTCCTTTAAATTTCCTCATTTTCAGGATCCTGTGCCATCCGTTCACATCAGTTCAGAACGGATCCGCTTGTCTGCCTTTTTGGCGGATTTGAACTGATGCAAAAAACTGAAGTGTGAAAGAGGCCTAAGCTGTACTACATACAGGGGCTAATGGTGCAGCAGAAGTGTGAACTTTTTGATGCTTTTGTTTAATATTTTCCACTATATTATATGGAGAGCATAAAAAACGCATGCAAAATTCCAATGAAGTCTCCAATTGTGGAACTGAAGCATTCCTCTACTAAAAAAAATGCATTCGAAAAAACTGCCACAAAAAAATACAATAAAAAGTTTTGATTGCTTTAGTGCGAATACCTATGGAAACAATGCAGCACTTCTGCACGTGTGAACATGGCCCAGGAGAGACTCTGGACAATTTGTATGTTCTACACCAGGTTCAAACTTGGGGTTATTTATTTTTTTATCACTACTTAGAATTACAGACAAATTAAAAAAAGTGATCTGAGCCAATTATATGGAAAAAATACAATATTATTTAACATTTATTCTGAAGCTATATGAAATAATTCCGACTACAGCAATGGTCTGTGCCCATCACGGGTGATCCGTGTTACCGGGAAGAGAGGAGGAGACATTCCTACAAGGAGCTGACAATAGATACATCACATTATCTCACATATGAGGATACAGAATTATACAGGTTTGAAAATATCAAATAGAAAGATTTGCCTGTAAACAGGTAAAAAAGCAAAAACAGTAAATAAAGCAATGACTTGCGCTATTGTACCGGTAAGTTTTTATACATCTCATCCCAATCCAGCTAACCCCTATCCGTACAGTGGCAGCTGGTATTGGATGGTCTGCCATGGGTAACATAACTAGTTCTCCTATATTAGACCCATTGCCATGTTCGTCTTTATGACATCACAGAAGCGTTGTCCACGAGTCATGGAATGTTCCGCAAGAACGGTCAGTGCGAGGCAAGCAGAGATAGAGAGGAGAGCTGAACACTAACCCAGAGCGACTTGTAAATCACTTTTTACTTGTTTTGTTTATTTTTTTTACTTTTATTTCTTTTTTTTGGGAGTGTTTTCTACCATCCGCACACACTTTTGTGTGTGTGGAGGGGAAGGCAGCCTAATGGCTGCACCCGTAGATGGAGGAAAGTTCCAACCACGGAGACGTCTCCCACATGCCAGGACATCCCTATACAGTCAGAGGCCTGAACACCACCAAAGGCCAACTGGCTTCACGGGGTATGTGATGGCAGTGCTTTATTATATCGTGTCAATTATTAAATGCCTGTTCAAAACACCAGAAAAGGCAAAGGACCGATATTCCAGACTGAAAAGTCCACCACCATATCCTACAATGCCCGAAATAGGCCGATTCGTACAACCTGCAGCAAACATCAGCGCAGAGCCAGAGGGTATGAAGGAACGCCTGATACTCACCAGAACAGTAGATGAGGAAGAGACAACAGCCACATTGCCCAGGAGCCCATCCCCATGCACCTGGATGGAGCTAACTCCCTCTCAAGCACGTATACTCCTCAGTATGCCTTACGACCATCAACCGCATATTAAGGTGACTGCTAAACAAGGCTACAATCCTACACCACACCTGCCAGTCAGCTATACCACTGGAAAGATCATGCAAGTAATGCTGATGAGCCCACAGGATGTACAACGTGCCTACAAGAGAGATTTGGGTTTCCTTCCAAGTCCTAGGAAGATCATTCTCCCGAGAAGAGAATTCCGCGGCACTTTGATTTAGCCGGCGGAAAATGTAGTGGCGAGTTGCTTGCAGCAAGCACATACCATCTTCTGCACAGCTGCTTCTTAGACAGATTTTCCGGTTTTGACTATGGCTTGATCAATGGATCATGTTTCTATACTGCCGCCTGCCCTGACCTCTGCTTGTTTAAAGTTATGCATCTACACTGCCGCCTGCCCTGACCTTTGCTTGCTCAATGGATTATGTTTTTGAACTGCCGCCTGCCTGACCTCTGCTTGCTCAATGGATTGTTTCTGCACTGCCGCCTGCCTTGACCTCTGCTTGCTCAATGGATTATGTTTTTGAACTGCCGCCTACCCTGACCTCTGCTTGCTCAATGGATTATGTTTCTGCACTGCCGCCTGCCTTGACCTCTGCTTGCTCAGTGGATTATGTTTTTGAACTGCCGCCTGCCCTGACCTCTGCTTGCTCAATGGATTATGTTTTTGAACTGACGCCTGCCCTGACCTCTGCTTGCTCAATGGATTATGTTTCTGCACTGCCGCCTGCCTGACCTCTGCTTGCTCAATGGATTATGTTTTTGAACTGCTGCCTGCCCTGACCTCAGCTTGCTCAATGGATTATGTTTCTGCACTGCCGCCTGCCCTGACCTCAGCTTGCTCAATGGATTATGCTTCTGCACTGCCGCCTGCCCTGACCTCTGCTTGTTTCCGGTTATTAATCTGTGATACTAATAAAAATGTATATTATTCTGCACTATATGGACTGTGGGTCGTTTTTTTTCTTTGGTTTTATGGTTGTTTCCGGTTATGTTTTTGCACTGCTGCCTGCCCTGACCTCTGCTTGTTTCCGGTTATGTTTCTGCACTGCTGCCTGCCCTGACCTTTGCTTGTTTCTGACTACTCATTTGCCTGCTGATTTTGTACTTCTTCCTCAATGCCTGCACTTTTAAGACCCCAGTAGAGCTAATTTATATAAATCCTGCATCCTAACAATGAAGCCGGGTTATAGGGCTTCTGATCACAATGGTAGGATGATGCCTCAATGTGAAGAAGGGTAGCACCAGTTCTTCACCTAACAGTATGGAATGCTTATCTAAAAAAATGAAAAAGGAACAGTACAGTATAGACAAAGGTCCCATAAACTCAACAAGAACAAACCATTAAGAACTTTAAGCATAAACATATGAGACAACAAACCAAGTGGCTCAGAATACCACATCCGACCCAACCAGCAGTTTTGTTGAAGGTATTTTCCTCTGATCTTTCGTTAAGAGGGTACAACATCTCAAATACATTAGACTGGTGTGGGTCTCCAACCATTTAGGAACCCTCAAATCAATAGTACAGGGGTCTTGAATCAGCCACAAAATTGCTTCAGGAAGAATTGGGTGGAGCACTGGTTTCATATGTACCCTGCCGCTCATGTCAAGGTCTATGAAAATAACCAAACACAAGGCTGAGTACTCAGATCTTATAGGAACCTCCCCAATAGTGAATGGCCATCTGTATATTCATAGTTCCCCAGGTCTGTAGACAGATGCGGGTTTCACGTCCGGGACCTCTGCCTATCAGACATTTATAGAATATTTTATGGATAACACATAAATGTATGGGAAAACTCCTCTTGTAAATAGTGCGCCTCAAGTTTCTTCTGCTGTTTGCAGTGGAATGTAGTCATCATAGCTAATATGAGGGATGGATTCCTGAGAGGGGGTATACATCTACTATATCTATATTCTGTGGATATCTACCCTAATAAAGCTTATGGACGGTGAGTGCAGTGATGAGACCGACCCTTTATCAACATGTTCTGTCCCACAAACTAATGTAGTACACTGCACTGACCGCCGATAGACTTTATTCTCCAAAGACAATTTAAGTTTGTTATATGTATTAAAATACTTTTTTTCCCAGAATTATCTAAGAATTATCGACAAGGAAAATGGACTCAAGATAAAGCTTAGAAACATATATTTCTTTACAGCTCCTGATATAGGTATTGCGGTCTTTAAAAACAGTAGTCCCCAACTTCTGCCTCCTCAGCAAGTTATCCCCTAGCCATTGGTAGATCATAACTTGCTGATTACGGGTGTTTCACTGCCAGGACCCCCACCAATCCTAAGAACAGGGTGTCTGGAACAAGCGGCTGTTAAGAATGCGCAACAACACTTCTTTCATTATGGGACAATGATGGGGCTGATATGCTGATGATGGACTATGATGGGGCTGATGTGCTGATGATGGACTATGATGGGGATGATGTGCTGATGATGGACTATGATGGGGTTGATGTGCTGATGATGGACTATGATGGGGCTGATGTGCTGATGATGAACTATGATTGGGATGATGAAGTCTGCAATAACAGAGCATAGCAGTACAACCCCTTAGCCTGGAGTGCCCTAACAAATAGCTGGGGAGGGTCCGAGCTCACAGTCAGACCTTAGAAGAAGAGTTAATAGTTTTGTTTCTTCTGTCTTAAAGGACAAAAAAGGCTTACAGTATATACTCGCGTATAAGTCGAGATTTTCAGCCCATTTTTTGGGGCTGAAAGTCCCCCTCTCGGCTTATACGCGAGTCATATACCAGGGGTCGGCCAGGGAGGGGGAGCGGGGGGTGTCGGAGATCATACTCACCTCTCCTGGCATGTTTCTGCAGCCCCCCGTGCTTATTCCATCTTCTCGGTGCTGTTCTTCCTGCTTTCAGCGGTCACGTGGTACGCTCATTACCCTCATTAATATGCACATATGTAATGAGCGGCACCACGTGACCGCAGAAAGCAGGAAGAACAGCACTGAGAAGATGGAACAAGCACGGGGGGCTGCAGAGACATGCCAGGAGAGGTGAGTATAACGGGGGGAGCCATATTCACCTGTGCCCCATTCCACCGCTGCGCATCGCTCTGCTGTCTTGCTTCCTCTGGCAGTGACGTTAAGGTCAGAGGGTGCCATGACGTAGTTAGCAGGCGCCCTCTGCCTGAACAGTCACTGCAGAGCCAGCAACGCTGAGGAGCAGCAGCTGCAGCAGTGACAAGGTGAGTATATAGTTTTTTTTTTCATTTTTTTAATTGAGGCTGCGGCAGCAGCATTGTAAGGGGCCACTAATCACTGTGCAGCAATACAAGGGGCCACTCATCACTGTGCAGCATTATAAGGGGCCACTCATCACTGTGCAGCATTATAAGGGGCCACTCATCACTGTGCAGCATTATAAGGGGCCACTCATCACTGTGCAGCATTATAAGGGGCCACTCATCACCTTGCAGCATTATAAGGGGCCACTCATCACCGTGCAGCATAATAAGGGGCCACTAATCACCGTGCAGCATAATAAGGAGCCACTAATCACTGCAGCATTTCAAGGGGCCACTAATCACTGTGCAGCATTATAAGGGGCCACTCATCACTGTGCAGCATTACGAGGGGCCACTCATCACTGTGCAGCATTACAAGGGGCCACTAATAACTGTGCAGCATTACAAGGGGCCACTAATCACTGTGCAGCATTACAAGGGGCCACTAATCACTGTGCAGCATTACAAGGGGCCACTAATCACTGTGCAGCATTATATGGGGCCAGTAATCACTGTGCAGCATTATATGGGGCCAGTAATCACTGTGCAGCATTATAAGAGGCCACTCATTACTGTGCAGCATTATAAGGGGGCCTCTCATTACTGTGCAGCATTATACGGGGCCACTAATCACTGTGCAGCATTACAAAGGGCCACTAATCACCGTGCAGCATAAGGGGCCACTAATCACTGCAGCATTTCAAGGGGCCACTAATCACTGTGCAGCATTATAAGTGGCCACTAATCACCGTGCAGCATTGTAAGGGGCCACTAATCAATGTGCAGCATTATAAGGGGCCACTAATCACTGTGCAGCATTATAAGGGGCCACTAATCACTGTGCAGCATTATAAGGGGCCACTAATCACTGTGCAGCATTATAAGGGGCCACTAATCATTGTGCAGCATTATAAGGGGCCACTCTCCATGCAGCATTATAAGGGGCCACCAATCACTGTGAAGCATTATATGGGGCATATGTTATTATGGACCATGTAATAGGGCTACCATTATTCACTGTGCAGCATTATTAGGCATATTTTTGTATGGAGCATCTTATGGAACCCATCATGAACTTTATGGAGCATTATATGGGGCCATCATGAACTTTATGGAGCATCTTATGGGGCCCATTTTATTTTTGAAATTTACCAGTAGCTTCGGCATTTTCCACCCTAGGTTTATAGGCGAGTCAATAAGTTTTCCCAGTTTTTTGTGACAAAATTAGGGTGGTCGGCTTATACATGGGTCGGCTTATACGCGAGTATATACGGACTTCTAAAGAAAATTGCCCCCAAGTTATTTTGAGCGACCCCGCCTGCTGTACCATCCTTGTGATTTACGAGAACGTTTCTCACTTCCTGCTAGGACAGCGGAAACCCAAGGAGTAAAGAGAGAAGGTCCTTATGGCTGCATGGAGTAATGCTGGAAATCTCTAAGTCTGCGGGGACAACAGAGACTTTAGAAGAAGGCAAACTAAGGTTTAGTGCTAGCACTAGTGTGAGAGAAGGTTTATACTACAGGAGAGAAGTGCTGTAACAGGAAAGAACCTAACAAATAAAAAAGATTGTAGACAAACCAGATTTTGCTATCTATTCATGTCATTGCCTTCCATATTACAGAGAAATTTCCCTAAATCCGGTATCTGATAATCCACAATGATGTATATTCAGGGTCGAACTGGGGTGTCTGGGGCCCACCAGGGGAATGGACTCTAGGGCCCCATCCTACAGCTATATGCTAATATCTGTCAGTCGTTATCCCCATTATAGTGGAGCATCGGCTGTAAAACACAGGCGGCTCCTGCACATCTACTGTGCACCCCCATAACTGGGATGTATAATTACGGTAGTTTACATTAATGTGGTTCTTTGGTTAAAACAATTTATCACCGATCCATGGGCTCTATAGGATAGCTGATCGCATACGTCCGACCATTAGAAACTGCACCGACCGGAAGAATGAGAAAGTTTTATCGTTGATAGGACACTTATCCCCATTTTAAAATGGAGCAGCAGGTTAGATATCTGACCGAAGCTTCATTCATTCTCTTTGGAGCTTCTATAAAAATACAAGTGCAGCCACTGAGGGAATGAATGGATCAGTTGTCAAGTCGGACATGCCACTCCAGTCTAATGGGGATAAAAAGTTCCACATTTTGCTGAATGGGTCCAAGTAGTTAGACCCCCCCAATCAATACGTTATCACTTGTCCTGTGAATAGGAGATTACGTTTTTCCACAGGAAACCCCTGTAAGTGCATCTCTGCCGCTGTTTACAAAGTATTTAATCTCTAATGGAAATAAAGAATATTCTCCTAATTAATATCAGAGAAGACTAATGACCGTCAAACACAACACAATCCACTGTACCAAGACCAATAATACCACATACAGGGGAGAAATACCACCACACCATGACCAGACCACATAGTACCCGCATCATATCACATAAAAGGCACAAATACAACCACACCATGACCAGACCACATATTACCACCACATAGTGACCGAATAATATGACATATTACCAGCATATAGGGACCAAATAATAATTCATACACGGAGAAATACTTCCACACTGTGAACAGTCCACAAATTACCACCACTTATTGATGGAATACTACAGTACTGATTATGAATACAAACCACAATAATAACAACACTGTTATTACCACCAGTGACATTATACACAGTACCTCTGTATATAGTGTCAGTGTACAGGTAATACAGTGATTACCAGTGACATTATACACAGGAGCTCAGTGATCACTGGCAACATTATTGTCAAGGTTTGCTCAGCTTGTGGGATTAGGTAGTTCAGAGGTTAATGTGGATGGCCTCACTCTGAGATTCTGGGAGGCTTTTTAAAGCCTCATTGTGGGCTCATTCCTCATCGTTTATACTCAGACCCTTGGCCGAGTGTGTGTGACCCTGGTGTGCTTTGTGACTGTAATACTTTATGCTTGTTTGGTTTTGATCTGGTTCTGTCCCTGTTACGAGTTCTGCCTGTCCCTCTTGTACTGCGTTGCTATCTCTGTGTATGACTCATTGCCTATGACCTGACTATTCTCTGATTGCCCCTCTTGTACTGTGCAGCTATCTCCATGTATGACTCATTGCTTACGTTCTGACTACTCTCTGCTCGCCCCTCTGGTATCGCGCCGCCCTCTCCATGTATGACCGCCCGTTTGTCTGACCTGAGTTCCCCTCGCCTCTACTCCAGGATTCCTGTAGTAGAGTCCTACAATCATCTTCAGAAGTGGGACACTAAGCCCCGCCCCCTGTGGTCACATGATCGTAGGTCCTTGTACTTCTTACTACCTTCAGCATCGCAGGTCCCGTCTGCCTCAACTTTCCCTGCAGTATCGGACCCCGGGCCCTCCCGCAGTAGGGGTGAGTCACGCTGCTCAGCCGTGGCAGTTCGCCGACGCTGACAGGATCCTGATATTTATACACAGAAGATCTGCATACAGTGTCAGTGTAATACAGTGACCACCAGTGAAATTATACACAGGAGCTTTTGGAAGTGCATTGAGCAGCAGGGTGGTTTGCTGGTGAAGGGAAAAAAAATCTCTTTAAATCTTCTGCCTGAGCGAGTGTAAACGAGCTGAGTGTGACCTGAGCGTAAGTGCGAACGGTGGTAAGTGTGTGACTTGTGATTCAGTGACTTTGGATTCAGGGAGTTTGCAAAGGAGGTATTACTGAATTGCTGTTATATTTTATTAATACTTTTTATTTATTTTTACTTATCTTTTCTGTCTGGTGCAATCCCCATTAGGAATGTGCTCCACTATTGCCAATGCCATCCAGTGTACGTCTTGCCGCATGTACGCAATCCTTGACCAGCCAGTCGAGGGTGCATACTGCTGTGCGAGATGTGAGCACATTGTGCATTTGGAAGCCCAGATACTGGATTTAAATGTGCAGCTGGCAACACTGAGATCAATAGACAATATGGAAAGGAGACTTCTACTCACTGAGCAGACGCTCAATGAGATAGATGAGGGGGGGATGCTAGGTTGGAGCTGCAGGACAGTGAAGCAGTAAGATGGGTGACAGTTAGAAGGTGGGGTAGACAGAAGAGTGCCAGGGAGGCTAGTCCTGATCTGGCACAACCCAATAAGTTTGCCAAGTTGGCAGATGAGGGGAGTGTCAGTGCAGGGGTAGCACTGCTGCAGCAAGGCATGTCCTCTGAAAGCCAGAGGAGTATATGCTCCAGTAAGGGGAGAAATAGGAGAGCAGGGCAGGCCAGACAGGTGCTGGTAGTGGGGGACTCAATTATTAGGGGAACAGATAGGGCAATCTGTCACAAAGAAAGGGATCGTCGAACGGTGTGCTGCCTATCTGGCGCGCAAGTCTGACACATCGCTGACCGGGTTGACAGATTACTGGGAGGGGCTGGTGAGGATCCAGCGGTCATGGTGCACATTGGTACAAATGACACAGAGGTAGGTGGAAGGTCCTTAAAGATGATTTCAGGGAATTAGGCTGCAATCTTAAGGCAAGGACCTCCAAGGTGGTATTTTTGGAAATATTTCCTGTACCACGTGCCACGCCAGAGAGGAGATTAGGGAAGTTAATAAGTGGTTCAAGAATTAGTGTAGGAAGGAGGGGTTTGGGTTCCTGGAGAACTGGGCCGACTTCTCAGTTGGCTACAGGTTCTACGCTAGGGACGGGCTGCACCTCAATGGGGAGGGTGCAGCTGTGCTGGGGAAAAAAATGGCTAGAAGGGTGGAGGAGTGTTTAAATTTGGAACTAGGGGAGGGTATTCATTTTATAAGAGGGGAAGACTGTGTAGATAGAGACCTGGGCACAAATAATGAAATTGGGGGTGGTAGTGGCATGGGGGGTGAGGTTAGAACAGTTAATAATTTAAGAAATAGAGGTACAGACATACATAAAGTGCATGTATACAAATGCCAGAAGCCTCGCCAACAAAATGGAGGACTTAGAATTAATTTTGTTGGAAGATAAGGTATATTGCACCCCCTCATAGGGTATAAGGCTGCCCCCTCATAGGGTATAATGCTTCTCCCCCCTCATAGGGTATAATGCACCCCCTCATAGGGTATAATGCTGCCCCCTCATAGGGTATAACACTAGATAGATAGATAGATAGATAGATATGTGATAATTAGATGTATAGATAGATAATAGATAGATAGATCTATGGATAGACAGATAGATATAAAGATATAAAGATAATAGATAGTGAAAGATATAGGTAGCTATAGAGATAGATAGACCTAGATAGATATAGATAGATAAATAGATAGATAGGGGATAAATAGATATATGGATAGATAGATAGAAAGATAGATAGATAGATAGATAGATAGATATAAAGATAATAGATAGTGATAGCTATAGATAGGTATATAGATAGATAGATAGGGGATAAATAGATAGATCTATGGATAGATGATATATAGATGGATAGATATAAAGATAATAGATAGAGATAGATATAGATAGGTATAGAGATAGATGGATATAGACTATTTATATCTATCTATATCTACCTCTATATCTATCTATCTATCTATCTATCTATATCTATCTCTATATCTAAGATAGAGACAGATAGATATAGAGATAGAGATATACAGATAGAAATAGATAGATATAGAGATATATAGATATAGAGACAGATAGATATAGAGATAGATATAGATAGATATAGAGATATATAAAAAACAAACCACAATACTCACCTCTCCTCCTGCTCCCACGCTGATAACGGCTTCAGTGTCAGCAGCTGACCCGTCTGCCAGACACACAGCGGGTGCGCGATGAAGTGACGTCATCGCGCATCGGCTGTGAGTCAGGAGCAGAGGGGACTGATGGGAGAGAGATGCTCTCTCTTCCACTGCAATTGAGTGCGGCGCCGGCTGCCTAGGTTGGGGAGCGGGGCCCCGGGGTGAGTGAAGGCCGAGAGTGAATGAATATTCATTTCTCTTTAGTAGTGGGGACAGTGGCTCCTGCCTCCTGACACCCGCTGCTGCTCCGCTGGCAGGGCCCCCATAGCAGCTGTGTGGCACTGGCTGGGGGCCCCTGGAGCAGTGGGGGCCCTAGGCAACTGCTGTCCCTGTATACCAGTAGAGGTGCCAGGGCCCACCAGATGCCAGGGCCCACCGGAGAATCAGTCCGACGCTACCTGTCTGTATATATAATGTCAGTGTACAAGTAATAGAATGATCACTGGAGACATACACAGGAGTTCTGTATATAGTGTATAGTGTACAGGTAATACAGTGACTCACCAGTAACATTATACACAGGAGCTCTGCATATAGTCAGCGTACAGGTAATACAAGGATCACCAGTGACATTATACACAGGAGCTCTGTATATACTATATAATGTAAGTGTCCAGGTAAATCACTGACTTACCAGTGACCTCTGTATTTGTAGCGATTCATCTTCGCTTTTCTTCCTCTTCCAGCCAGGACACGTTTGCTGCAGAAAATAACACACTATACTTGATCACTTCTAGACCACATTCCCCACTTTCCCCCCCGACTTCTACACTTTATGTGTAAAGGTCAGCCAGGGCAGTAGTCGTGGCTGAGTATTTCGGGTTCGGGCATTGTATACCCTGACCTCCCTCTACAGGAAAACGGTACCTCTTCTCTTGCATGGTACGGTGAATACTCACCGTGCCGTCAGCGTCCCCTTTGCTACGCCGACTTGATGCTGATCCTTGATCCCAATGAATAGAGACACAGTCCAGGGCAACTCTTAACTGAGCAAATTTATTTTCTTCAGGACACAGCACATCCACATAGTTTCCAGCATTTTCATCACAGTAAAGACAGCACATTACTTCATCTTTCCCTTCACTGTTCCTTGCAGTGTTTCCGTTTGACGAAGCGTCTCAGATGGCTCCTCAGTGTCCTCCCTGTATAGCGTCACCACGGTGAAGCGCTCTCCAGCATGTTTCGCCCCGGACATCAGAGATTCAGCCCACGTAGCTTTCCACCACATTCTGGAGTGACCTGCCCGTACCCTTTTACGGTAACCTTCAATCTTCCTCTGTTTACTTACACTCTTTTCCACTTTATTGCTGATTCTGCAGTACCGTGTTCTTCTCTAGATGGCTGGGCATCAGCTTTAACATCACGGGGTAGTTAGGCAGCTCAGGCATATAGCCCACCCGAGCACAAAGGGGTCAGGCCTCTGACTGCCTGAAACTGGAAGACCATCCTGGCTTATTCTCCAGCTATCCCCTCCTACAGTTAACTCCTATATGTCCTACAGCTACATCTACTGTGCAATGAGCTCAGTGCCCCATCTAGTGACCATAGCCCAGACTGCACTGTCCCTACCAAGTACAAGGTGCAGAAACATAGCTTATGCTATATAAATAATACAGCAACATGAAATATACGATAATGCGCAACAATGGTATAACATATATATAAATATATATACAAGTACAACAGCAACATGGGGGTTTAAAGGGGTAAGACTCTCAACCCCTTACACATGTCTACATATTGATATTAGTCATGTATTATACTACAGCACAGGCACCATTTTGATGAATGCAAACCTTTTTTTTGTAACCCCACAAACACCCGGAGCACCAGAATCTCAATAACTGAAATTTACAAATACAGATTACACAACAACCACAAGATGCATTTCATCACCCAGGTCACCTCATTTTAATCAGTATAACAGCGTAGACCTGACACTGTCTGTACTTTACTGTTCACAATCCTGCTGACAGGATCCCTTTAAATCTAAATTTTAATAAGTTTGTTCTTTTCTGCGCTAAACGTCCCCCAAACCCTGAGGACGGCGAGTATACCTTGGTTGTGTTTTGCTGTATGTGTATACAAAAGTAAAAGAAGAGCACCTATCAGGGGCTCAGAAAAGCTGGGTGGCATGTGTGCTAGTGTGTGACCCAGCGCAGGTGTCTCACTGGCCTATCAAAACAGTGACCGATAGCAGCAAACAGTGTGATGTGGATGTGAGAACTGTCTGCGGGGTGCGCTTAGGTGAGTGGACAAAAGAATATGGGAGGTTCACCTTTATAGTAACATCCCAGGGCAGGTGTGTCGTGAGCAAGTGGTGTTCAAGAAATATTGGTGGCAGTGGTTGTGACTTATCCTGACACACAATGTACAGGGAAATGGGAAAATTGTGAAAAAAAACGCAATTCTGACCTTAATTATGTTTACGGCGTACATTATGTGGTAAAAATGACCATGTAATATGATTCTCCTCATCAGTATGATTACAGAGATACTAAACGTGCCCAGATTTTTAAATTATTTTAGTGGTAGAAAAAAAATCAAGACTTTGAAATAAAAAATATGTTGGAGTTTGTGTTGCCATTTTCCGAGACCCGTAGTTTTACTTTTTCGTTCAATAGAGCTATGAGAGGGATTATTTTTTCATAAGGCGAGACGTTATTATGGATATTACTTTGGGATACATATGACATTTTAGTTGCTTGTTACGTATTTTAAGTGGTATTGCAGCGACCAAAAAATACCGCAATGTTGGCGTTTTTAAATTTTTTGTGTTTACCAATTGGGTTAATTATTTTTATATTTTGATAGCTCGGACTTTGCTGGATGTGGCGATATCACTTGACATTTTTTTTTATGTTCATTTTCAATGGAGGAAAATTGAACTTTTATGAGTTTTTTTTCAGATTTGTTTAAATCTTTTTTTGTTGTTTTACTTTTCTTTTCACTTCATTTATCGCTCCCTAAGGCCCCTTTCACACTTCAGTTTTTTGCAATCAGTCACAATCCGTCAGGTTTTGACAAAAACGGATCCTCAATTTTTTTTGGAGGATCCGTTTTTTCCCCATTGACTTGCATTAATGGCGGATTGTGACGGATGGCTGTCCGTTTCATCCGTTTTTTTTTTGAGGATCCGCCAAAAGTTGCTGTCCGTCACCATCCTCAAAGATTTCAAAACGGAGCTTGCAACAAAACTCTCTCTCTCTCTCCTTCCCGACCAGCATTTCCTTTAAATTTCCTCATTTTCAGGATCCTGTGCCATCCGTTCACATCAGTTCAGAACGGATCCGCTTGTCTGCCTTTTTGGCGGATTTGAACTGATGCAAAAAACTGAAGTGTGAAAGAGGCCTAAGCTGTACTACATACAGGGGCTAATGGTGCAGCAGAAGTGTGAACTTTTTGATGCTTTTGTTTAATATTTTCCACTATAGTATATGGAGAGCATAAAAAACACATGCAAAATTCCAATGAAGTCTCCAATTGTGGAACTGAAGCATTCCTCTACTAAAAAAAATGCATTCGAAAAAACTGCCACAAAAAAATACAATAAAAAGTTTTGATTGCTTTAGTGCGAATACCTATGGAAACAATGCAGCACTTCTGCACGTGTGAACATGGCCCAGGAGAGACTCTGGACAATTTGTATGTTCTACACCAGGTTCAAACTTGGGGTTATTTATTTTTTTATCACTACTTAGAATTACAGACAAATTAAAAAAAGTGATCTGAGCCAATTATATGGAAAAAATACAATATTATTTAACATTTATTCTGAAGCTATATGAAATAATTCCGACTACAGCAATGGTCTGTGCCCATCACGGGTGATCCGTGTTACCGGGAAGAGAGGAGGAGACATTCCTACAAGGAGCTGACAATAGATACATCACATTATCTCACATATGAGGATACAGAATTATACAGGTTTGAAAATATCAAATAGAAAGATTTGCCTGTAAACAGGTAAAAAAGCAAAAACAGTAAATAAAGCAATGACTTGCGCTATTGTACCGGTAAGTTTTTATACATCTCATCCCAATCCAGCTAACCCCTATCCGTACAGTGGCAGCTGGTATTGGATGGTCTGCCATGGGTAACATAACTAGTTCTCCTATATTAGACCCATTGCCATGTTCGTCTTTATGACATCACAGAAGCGTTGTCCACGAGTCATGGAATGTTCCGCAAGAACGGTCAGTGCGAGGCAAGCAGAGATAGAGAGGAGAGCTGAACACTAACCCAGAGCGACTTGTAAATCACTTTTTACTTGTTTTGTTTATTTTTTTTACTTTTATTTCTTTTTTTTGGGAGTGTTTTCTACCATCCGCACACACTTTTGTGTGTGTGGAGGGGAAGGCAGCCTAATGGCTGCACCCGTAGATGGAGGAAAGTTCCAACCACGGAGACGTCTCCCACATGCCAGGACATCCCTATACAGTCAGAGGCCTTAACACCACCAAAGGCCAACTGGCTTCACGGGGTATGTGATGGCAGTGCTTTATTATATCGTGTCAATTATTAAATGCCTGTTCAAAACACCAGAAAAGGCAAAGGACCGATATTCCAGACTGAAAAGTCCACCACCATATCCTACAATGCCCGAAATAGGCCGATTCGTACAACCTGCAGCAAACATCAGCGCAGAGCCAGAGGGTATGAAGGAACGCCTGATACTCACCAGAACAGTAGATGAGGAAGAGACAACAGCCACATTGCCCAGGAGCCCATCCCCATGCACCTGGATGGAGCTAACTCCCTCTCAAGCACGTATACTCCTCAGTATGCCTTACGACCATCAACCGCGTATTAAGGTGACTGCTAAACAAGGCTACAATCCTACACCACACCTGCCAGTCAGCTATACCACTGGAAAGATCATGCAAGTAATGCTGATGAGCCCACAGGATGTACAACGTGCCTACAAGAGAGATTTGGGTTTCCTTCCAAGTCCTAGGAAGATCATTCTCCCGAGAAGAGAATTCCGCGGCACTTTGATTTAGCCGGCGGAAAATGTAGTGGCGAGTTGCTTGCAGCAAGCACATACCATCTTCTGCACAGCTGCTTCTTAGACAGATTTTCCGGTTTTGACTATGGCTTGATCAATGGATCATGTTTCTATACTGCCGCCTGCCCTGACCTCTGCTTGTTTAAAGTTATGCATCTACACTGCCGCCTGCCCTGACCTTTGCTTGCTCAATGGATTATGTTTTTGAACTGCCGCCTGCCTGACCTCTGCTTGCTCAATGGATTGTTTCTGCACTGCCGCCTGCCTTGACCTCTGCTTGCTCAATGGATTATGTTTTTGAACTGCCGCCTACCCTGACCTCTGCTTGCTCAATGGATTATGTTTCTGCACTGCCGCCTGCCTTGACCTCTGCTTGCTCAGTGGATTATGTTTTTGAACTGCCGCCTGCCCTGACCTCTGCTTGCTCAATGGATTATGTTTTTGAACTGACGCCTGCCCTGACCTCTGCTTGCTCAATGGATTATGTTTCTGCACTGCCGCCTGCCTGACCTCTGCTTGCTCAATGGATTATGTTTTTGAACTGCTGCCTGCCCTGACCTCAGCTTGCTCAATGGATTATGTTTCTGCACTGCCGCCTGCCCTGACCTCAGCTTGCTCAATGGATTATGCTTCTGCACTGCCGCCTGCCCTGACCTCTGCTTGTTTCCGGTTATTAATCTGTGATACTAATAAAAATGTATATTATTCTGCACTATATGGACTGTGGGTCGTTTTTTTTCTTTGGTTTTATGGTTGTTTCCGGTTATGTTTTTGCACTGCTGCCTGCCCTGACCTCTGCTTGTTTCCTGTTATGTTTCTGCACTGCTGCCTGCCCTGACCTTTGCTTGTTTCTGACTACTCATTTGCCTGCTGATTTTGTACTTCTTCCTCAATGCCTGCACTTTTAAGACCCCAGTAGAGCTAATTTATATAAATCCTGCATCCTAACAATGAAGCCGGGTTATAGGGCTTCTGATCACAATGGTAGGATGATGCCTCAATGTGAAGAAGGGTAGCACCAGTTCTTCACCTAACAGTATGGAATGCTTATCTAAAAAAATGAAAAAGGAACAGTACAGTATAGACAAAGGTCCCATAAACTCAACAAGAACAAACCATTAAGAACTTTAAGCATAAACATATGAGACAACAAACCAAGTGGCTCAGAATACCACATCCGACCCAACCAGCAGTTTTGTTGAAGGTATTTTCCTCTGATCTTTCGTTAAGAGGGTACAACATCTCAAATACATTAGACTGGTGTGGGTCTCCAACCATTTAGGAACCCTCAAATCAATAGTACAGGGGTCTTGAATCAGCCACAAAATTGCTTCAGGAAGAATTGGGTGGAGCACTGGTTTCATATGTACCCTGCCGCTCATGTCAAGGTCTATGAAAATAACCAAACACAAGGCTGAGTACTCAGATCTTATAGGAACCTCCCCAATAGTGAATGGCCATCTGTACATTCATAGTTCCCCAGGTCTGTAGACAGATGCGGGTTTCACGTCCGGGACCTCTGCCTATCAGACATTTATAGAATATTTTATGGATAACACATAAATGTATGGGAAAACTCCTCTTGTAAATAGTGCGCCTCAAGTTTCTTCTGCTGTTTGCAGTGGAATGTAGTCATCATAGCTAATATGAGGGATGGATTCCTGAGAGGGGGTATACATCTACTATATCCATATTCTGTGGATATCTACCCTAATAAAGCTTATGGACGGTGAGTGCAGTGATGAGACCGACCCTTTATCAACATGTTCTGTCCCACAAACTAATGTAGTACACTGCACTGACCGCCGATAGACTTTATTCTCCAAAGACAATTTAAGTTTGTTATATGTATTAAAATACTTTTTTTCCCAGAATTATCTAAGAATTATCGACAAGGAAAATGGACTCAAGATAAAGCTTAGAAACATATATTTCTTTACAGCTCCTGATATAGGTATTGCGGTCTTTAAAAACAGTAGTCCCCAACTTCTGCCTCCTCAGCAAGTTATCCCCTAGCCATTGGTAGATCATAACTTGCTGATTACGGGTGTTTCACTGCCAGGACCCCCACCAATCCTAAGAACAGGGTGTCTGGAACAAGCGGCTGTTAAGAATGCGCAACAACACTTCTTTCATTATGGGACAATGATGGGGCTGATATGCTGATGATGGACTATGATGGGGCTGATGTGCTGATGATGGACTATGATGGGGATGATGTGCTGATGATGGACTATGATGGGGTTGATGTGCTGATGATGGACTATGATGGGGCTGATGTGCTGATGATGAACTATGATTGGGATGATGAAGTCTGCAATAACAGAGCATAGCAGTACAACCCCTTAGCCTGGAGTGCCCTAACAAATAGCTGGGGAGGGTCCGAGCTCACAGTCAGACCTTAGAAGAAGAGTTAATAGTTTTGTTTCTTCTGTCTTAAAGGACAAAAAAGGCTTACAGTATATACTCGCGTATAAGTCGAGATTTTCAGCCCATTTTTTGGGGCTGAAAGTCCCCCTCTCGGCTTATACGCGAGTCATATACCAGGGGTCGGCCAGGGAGGGGGAGCGGGGGGTGTCGGAGATCATACTCACCTCTCCTGGCATGTTTCTGCAGCCCCCCGTGCTTATTCCATCTTCTCGGCGCTGTTCTTCCTGCTTTCAGCGGTCACGTGGTACGCTCATTACCCTCATTAATATGCACATATGTAATGAGCGGCACCACGTGACCGCAGAAAGCAGGAAGAACAGCACTGAGAAGATGGAACAAGCACGGGGGGCTGCAGAGACATGCCAGGAGAGGTGAGTATAACGGGGGGAGCCATATTCACCTGTGCCCCATTCCACCGCTGCGCATCGCTCTGCTGTCTTGCTTCCTCTGGCAGTGACGTTAAGGTCAGAGGGTGCCATGACGTAGTTAGCAGGCGCCCTCTGCCTGAACAGTCACTGCAGAGCCAGCAACGCTGAGGAGCAGCAGCTGCAGCAGTGACAAGGTGAGTATATAGTTTTTTTTTTCATTTTTTTAATTGAGGCTGCGGCAGCAGCATTGTAAGGGGCCACTAATCACTGTGCAGCAATACAAGGGGCCACTCATCACTGTGCAGCATTATAAGGGGCCACTCATCACTGTGCAGCATTATAAGGGGCCACTCATCACTGTGCAGCATTATAAGGGGCCACTCATCACTGTGCAGCATTATAAGGGGCCACTCATCACCTTGCAGCATTATAAGGGGCCACTCATCACCGTGCAGCATAATAAGGGGCCACTAATCACCGTGCAGCATAATAAGGAGCCACTAATCACTGCAGCATTTCAAGGGGCCACTAATCACTGTGCAGCATTATAAGGGGCCACTCATCACTGTGCAGCATTACAAGGGGCCACTCATCACTGTGCAGCATTACAAGGGGCCACTAATAACTGTGCAGCATTACAAGGGGCCACTAATCACTGTGCAGCATTACAAGGGGCCACTAATCACTGTGCAGCATTACAAGGGGCCACTAATCACTGTGCAGCATTATATGGGGCCAGTAATCACTGTGCAGCATTATATGGGGCCAGTAATCACTGTGCAGCATTATATGGGGCCACTCATCACTGTGCTGCATTATAAGAGGCCACTCATTACTGTGCAGCATTATAAGGGGGCCTCTCATTACTGTGCAGCATTATACGGGGCCACTAATCACTGTGCAGCATTACAAAGGGCCACTAATCACCGTGCAGCATAAGGGGCCACTAATCACTGCAGCATTTCAAGGGGCCACTAATCACTGTGCAGCATTATAAGTGGCCACTAATCACCGTGCAGCATTGTAAGGGGCCACTAATCAATGTGCAGCATTATAAGGGGCCACTAATCACTGTGCAGCATTATAAGGGGCCACTAATCACTGTGCAGCATTATAAGGGGCCACTAATCACTGTGCAGCATTATAAGGGGCCACTAATCATTGTGCAGCATTATAAGGGGCCACTCTCCATGCAGCATTATAAGGGGCCACCAATCACTGTGAAGCATTATATGGGGCATATGTTATTATGGACCATGTAATAGGGCTACCATTATTCACTGTGCAGCATTATTAGGCATATTTTTGTATGGAGCATCTTATGGAACCCATCATGAACTTTATGGAGCATTATATGGGGCCATCATGAACTTTATGGAGCATCTTATGGGGCCCATTTTATTTTTGAAATTTACCAGTAGCTTCGGCATTTTCCACCCTAGGTTTATAGGCGAGTCAATAAGTTTTCCCAGTTTTTTGTGACAAAATTAGGGTGGTCGGCTTATACATGGGTCGGCTTATACGCGAGTATATACGGACTTCTAAAGAAAATTGCCCCCAAGTTATTTTGAGCGACCCCGCCTGCTGTACCATCCTTGTGATTTACGAGAACGTTTCTCACTTCCTGCTAGGACAGCGGAAACCCAAGGAGTAAAGAGAGAAGGTCCTTATGGCTGCATGGAGTAATGCTGGAAATCTCTAAGTCTGCGGGGACAACAGAGACTTTAGAAGAAGGCAAACCAAGGTTTAGTGCTAGCACTAGTGTGAGAGAAGGTTTATACTACAGGAGAGAAGTGCTGTAACAGGAAAGAACCTAACAAATAAAAAAGATTGTAGACAAACCAGATTTTGCTATCTATTCATGTCATTGCCTTCCATATTACAGAGAAATTTCCCTAAATCCGGTATCTGATAATCCACAATGATGTATATTCAGGGTCGAACTGGGGTGTCTGGGGCCCACCAGGGGAATGGACTCTAGGGCCCCATCCTACAGCTATATGCTAATATCTGTCAGTCGTTATCCCCATTATAGTGGAGCATCGGCTGTAAAACACAGGCGGCTCCTGCACATCTACTGTGCACCCCCATAACTGGGATGTATAATTACGGTAGTTTACATTAATGTGGTTCTTTGGTTAAAACAATTTATCACCGATCCATGGGCTCTATAGGATAGCTGATCGCATACGTCCGACCATTAGAAACTGCACCGACCGGAAGAATGAGAAAGTTTTATCGTTGATAGGACACTTATCCCCATTTTAAAATGGAGCAGCAGGTTAGATATCTGACCGAAGCTTCATTCATTCTCTTTGGAGCTTCTATAAAAATACAAGTGCAGCCACTGAGGGAATGAATGGATCAGTTGTCAAGTCGGACATGCCACTCCAGTCTAATGGGGATAAAAAGTTCCACATTTTGCTGAATGGGTCCAAGTAGTTAGACCCCCCCAATCAATACGTTATCACTTGTCCTGTGAATAGGAGATTACGTTTTTCCACAGGAAACCCCTGTAAGTGCATCTCTGCCGCTGTTTACAAAGTATTTAATCTCTAATGGAAATAAAGAATATTCTCCTAATTAATATCAGAGAAGACTAATGACCGTCAAACACAACACAATCCACTGTACCAAGACCAATAATACCACATACAGGGGAGAAATACCACCACACCATGACCAGACCACATAGTACCCGCATCATATCACATAAAAGGCACAAATACAACCACACCATGACCAGACCACATATTACCACCACATAGTGACCGAATAATATGACATATTACCAGCATATAGGGACCAAATAATAATTCATACACGGAGAAATACTTCCACACTGTGAACAGTCCACAAATTACCACCACTTATTGATGGAATACTACAGTACTGATTATGAATACAAACCACAATAATAACAACACTGTTATTACCACCAGTGACATTATACACAGTACCTCTGTATATAGTGTCAGTGTACAGGTAATACAGTGATTACCAGTGACATTATACACAGGAGCTCAGTGATCACTGGCAACATTATTGTCAAGGTTTGCTCAGCTTGTGGGATTAGGTAGTTCAGAGGTTAATGTGGATGGCCTCACTCTGAGATTCTGGGAGGCTTTTTAAAGCCTCATTGTGGGCTCATTCCTCATCGTTTATACTCAGACCCTTGGCCGAGTGTGTGTGACCCTGGTGTGCTTTGTGACTGTAATACTTTATGCTTGTTTGGTTTTGATCTGGTTCTGTCCCTGTTACGAGTTCTGCCTGTCCCTCTTGTACTGCGTTGCTATCTCTGTGTATGACTCATTGCCTATGACCTGACTATTCTCTGATTGCCCCTCTTGTACTGTGCAGCTATCTCCATGTATGACTCATTGCTTACGTTCTGACTACTCTCTGCTCGCCCCTCTGGTATCGCGCCGCCCTCTCCATGTATGACCGCCCGTTTGTCTGACCTGAGTTCCCCTCGCCTCTACTCCAGGATTCCTGTAGTAGAGTCCTACAATCATCTTCAGAAGTGGGACACTAAGCCCCGCCCCCTGTGGTCACATGATCGTAGGTCCTTGTACTTCTTACTACCTTCAGCATCGCAGGTCCCGTCTGCCTCAACTTTCCCTGCAGTATCGGACCCCGGGCCCTCCCGCAGTAGGGGTGAGTCACGCTGCTCAGCCGTGGCAGTTCGCCGACGCTGACAGGATCCTGATATTTATACACAGAAGATCTGCATACAGTGTCAGTGTAATACAGTGACCACCAGTGAAATTATACACAGGAGCTTTTGGAAGTGCATTGAGCAGCAGGGTGGTTTGCTGGTGAAGGGAAAAAAAATCTCTTTAAATCTTCTGCCTGAGCGAGTGTAAACGAGCTGAGTGTGACCTGAGCGTAAGTGCGAACGGTGGTAAGTGTGTGACTTGTGATTCAGTGACTTTGGATTCAGGGAGTTTGCAAAGGAGGTATTACTGAATTGCTGTTATATTTTATTAATACTTTTTATTTATTTTTACTTATCTTTTCTGTCTGGTGCAATCCCCATTAGGAATGTGCTCCACTATTGCCAATGCCATCCAGTGTACGTCTTGCCGCATGTACGCAATCCTTGACCAGCCAGTCGAGGGTGCATACTGCTGTGCGAGATGTGAGCACATTGTGCATTTGGAAGCCCAGATACTGGATTTAAATGTGCAGCTGGCAACACTGAGATCAATAGACAATATGGAAAGGAGACTTCTACTCACTGAGCAGACGCTCAATGAGATAGATGAGGGGGGGATGCTAGGTTGGAGCTGCAGGACAGTGAAGCAGTAAGATGGGTGACAGTTAGAAGGTGGGGTAGACAGAAGAGTGCCAGGGAGGCTAGTCCTGATCTGGCACAACCCAATAAGTTTGCCAAGTTGGCAGATGAGGGGAGTGTCAGTGCAGGGGTAGCACTGCTGCAGCAAGGCATGTCCTCTGAAAGCCAGAGGAGTATATGCTCCAGTAAGGGGAGAAATAGGAGAGCAGGGCAGGCCAGACAGGTGCTGGTAGTGGGGGACTCAATTATTAGGGGAACAGATAGGGCAATCTGTCACAAAGAAAGGGATCGTCGAACGGTGTGCTGCCTATCTGGCGCGCAAGTCTGACACATCGCTGACCGGGTTGACAGATTACTGGGAGGGGCTGGTGAGGATCCAGCGGTCATGGTGCACATTGGTACAAATGACACAGAGGTAGGTGGAAGGTCCTTAAAGATGATTTCAGGGAATTAGGCTGCAATCTTAAGGCAAGGACCTCCAAGGTGGTATTTTTGGAAATATTTCCTGTACCACGTGCCACGCCAGAGAGGAGATTAGGGAAGTTAATAAGTGGTTCAAGAATTAGTGTAGGAAGGAGGGGTTTGGGTTCCTGGAGAACTGGGCCGACTTCTCAGTTGGCTACAGGTTCTACGCTAGGGACGGGCTGCACCTCAATGGGGAGGGTGCAGCTGTGCTGGGGAAAAAAATGGCTAGAAGGGTGGAGGAGTGTTTAAATTTGGAACTAGGGGAGGGTATTCATTTTATAAGAGGGGAAGACTGTGTAGATAGAGACCTGGGCACAAATAATGAAATTGGGGGTGGTAGTGGCATGGGGGGTGAGGTTAGAACAGTTAATAATTTAAGAAATAGAGGTACAGACATACATAAAGTGCATGTATACAAATGCCAGAAGCCTCGCCAACAAAATGGAGGACTTAGAATTAATTTTGTTGGAAGATAAGGTATATTGCACCCCCTCATAGGGTATAAGGCTGCCCCCTCATAGGGTATAATGCTTCTCCCCCCTCATAGGGTATAATGCACCCCCTCATAGGGTATAATGCTGCCCCCTCATAGGGTATAACACTAGATAGATAGATAGATAGATATGTGATAATTAGATGTATAGATAGATAATAGATAGATAGATCTATGGATAGACAGATAGATATAAAGATATAAAGATAATAGATAGTGAAAGATATAGGTAGCTATAGAGATAGATAGACCTAGATAGATATAGATAGATAAATAGATAGATAGGGGATAAATAGATATATGGATAGATAGATAGAAAGATAGATAGATAGATAGATAGATATAAAGATAATAGATAGTGATAGCTATAGATAGGTATATAGATAGATAGATAGGGGATAAATAGATAGATCTATGGATAGATGATATATAGATGGATAGATATAAAGATAATAGATAGAGATAGATATAGATAGGTATAGAGATAGATGGATATAGACTATTTATATCTATCTATATCTACCTCTATATCTATCTATCTATCTATCTATATCTATCTCTATATCTAAGATAGAGACAGATAGATATAGAGATAGAGATATACAGATAGAAATAGATAGATATAGAGATATATAGATATAGAGACAGATAGATATAGAGATAGATATAGATAGATATAGAGATATATAAAAAACAAACCACAATACTCACCTCTCCTCCTGCTCCCACGCTGATGACGGCTTCAGTGTCAGCAGCTGACCCGTCTGCCAGACACACAGCGGGTGCGCGATGAAGTGACGTCATCGCGCATCGGCTGTGAGTCAGGAGCAGAGGGGACTGATGGGAGAGAGATGCTCTCTCTTCCACTGCAATTGAGCGCGGCGCCGGCTGCCTAGGTTGGGGAGCGGGGCCCCGGGGTGAGTGAAGGCCGAGAGTGAATGAATATTCATTTCTCTTTAGTAGTGGGGACAGTGGCTCCTGCCTCCTGACACCCGCTGCTGCTCCGCTGGCAGGGCCCCCATAGCAGCTGTGTGGCACTGGCTGGGGGCCCCTGGAGCAGTGGGGGCCCTAGGCAACTGCTGTCCCTGTATACCAGTAGAGGTGCCAGGGCCCACCAGATGCCAGGGCCCACCGGAGAATCAGTCCGACGCTACCTGTCTGTATATATAATGTCAGTGTACAAGTAATAGAATGATCACTGGAGACATACACAGGAGTTCTGTATATAGTGTATAGTGTACAGGTAATACAGTGACTCACCAGTAACATTATACACAGGAGCTCTGCATATAGTCAGCGTACAGGTAATACAAGGATCACCAGTGACATTATACACAGGAGCTCTGTATATACTATATAATGTAAGTGTCCAGGTAAATCACTGACTTACCAGTGACCTCTGTATTTGTAGCGATTCATCTTCGCTTTTCTTCCTCTTCCAGCCAGGACACGTTTGCTGCAGAAAATAACACACTATACTTGATCACTTCTAGACCACATTCCCCACTTTCCCCCCCGACTTCTACACTTTATGTGTAAAGGTCAGCCAGGGCAGTAGTCGTGGCTGAGTATTTCGGGTTCGGGCATTGTATACCCTGACCTCCCTCTACAGGAAAACGGTACCTCTTCTCTTGCATGGTACGGTGAATACTCACCGTGCCGTCAGCGTCCCCTTTGCTACGCCGACTTGATGCTGATCCTTGATCCCAATGAATAGAGACACAGTCCAGGGCAACTCTTAACTGAGCAAATTTATTTTCTTCAGGACACAGCACATCCACATAGTTTCCAGCATTTTCATCACAGTAAAGACAGCACATTACTTCATCTTTCCCTTCACTGTTCCTTGCAGTGTTTCCGTTTGACGAAGCGTCTCAGATGGCTCCTCAGTGTCCTCCCTGTATAGCGTCACCACGGTGAAGCGCTCTCCAGCATGTTTCGCCCCGGACATCAGAGATTCAGCCCACGTAGCTTTCCACCACATTCTGGAGTGACCTGCCCGTACCCTTTTACGGTAACCTTCAATCTTCCTCTGTTTACTTACACTCTTTTCCACTTTATTGCTGATTCTGCAGTACCGTGTTCTTCTCTAGATGGCTGGGCATCAGCTTTAACATCACGGGGTAGTTAGGCAGCTCAGGCATATAGCCCACCCGAGCACAAAGGGGTCAGGCCTCTGACTGCCTGAAACTGGAAGACCATCCTGGCTTATTCTCCAGCTATCCCCTCCTACAGTTAACTCCTATATGTCCTACAGCTACATCTACTGTGCAATGAGCTCAGTGCCCCATCTAGTGACCATAGCCCAGACTGCACTGTCCCTACCAAGTACAAGGTGCAGAAACATAGCTTATGCTATATAAATAATACAGCAACATGAAATATACGATAATGCGCAACAATGGTATAACATATATATAAATATATATACAAGTACAACAGCAACATGGGGGTTTAAAGGGGTAAGACTCTCAACCCCTTACACATGTCTACATATTGATATTAGTCATGTATTATACTACAGCACAGGCACCATTTTGATGAATGCAAACCTTTTTTTTGTAACCCCACAAACACCCGGAGCACCAGAATCTCAATAACTGAAATTTACAAATACAGATTACACAACAACCACAAGATGCATTTCATCACCCAGGTCACCTCATTTTAATCAGTATAACAGCGTAGACCTGACACTGTCTGTACTTTACTGTTCACAATCCTGCTGACAGGATCCCTTTAAATCTAAATTTTAATAAGTTTGTTCTTTTCTGCGCTAAACGTCCCCCAAACCCTGAGGACGGCGAGTATACCTTGGTTGTGTTTTGCTGTATGTGTATACAAAAGTAAAAGAAGAGCACCTATCAGGGGCTCAGAAAAGCTGGGTGGCATGTGTGCTAGTGTGTGACCCAGCGCAGGTGTCTCACTGGCCTATCAAAACAGTGACCGATAGCAGCAAACAGTGTGATGTGGATGTGAGAACTGTCTGCGGGGTGCGCTTAGGTGAGTGGACAAAAGAATATGGGAGGTTCACCTTTATAGTAACATCCCAGGGCAGGTGTGTCGTGAGCAAGTGGTGTTCAAGAAATATTGGTGGCAGTGGTTGTGACTTATCCTGACACACAATGTACAGGGAAATGGGAAAATTGTGAAAAAAAACGCAATTCTGACCTTAATTATGTTTACGGCGTACATTATGTGGTAAAAATGACCATGTAATATGATTCTCCTCATCAGTATGATTACAGAGATACTAAACGTGCCCAGATTTTTAAATTATTTTAGTGGTAGAAAAAAAATCAAGACTTTGAAATAAAAAATATGTTGGAGTTTGTGTTGCCATTTTCCGAGACCCGTAGTTTTACTTTTTCGTTCAATAGAGCTATGAGAGGGATTATTTTTTCATAAGGCGAGACGTTATTATGGATATTACTTTGGGATACATATGACATTTTAGTTGCTTGTTACGTATTTTAAGTGGTATTGCAGCGACCAAAAAATACCGCAATGTTGGCGTTTTTAAATTTTTTGTGTTTACCAATTGGGTTAATTATTTTTATATTTTGATAGCTCGGACTTTGCTGGATGTGGCGATATCACTTGACATTTTTTTTTATGTTCATTTTCAATGGAGGAAAATTGAACTTTTATGAGTTTTTTTTCAGATTTGTTTAAATCTTTTTTTGTTGTTTTACTTTTCTTTTCACTTCATTTATCACTCCCTAAGGCCCCTTTCACACTTCAGTTTTTTGCAATCAGTCACAATCCGTCAGGTTTTGACAAAAACGGATCCTCAATTTTTTTTGGAGGATCCGTTTTTTCCCCATTGACTTGCATTAATGGCGGATTGTGACGGATGGCTGTCCGTTTCATCCGTTTTTTTTTTGAGGATCCGCCAAAAGTTGCTGTCCGTCACCATCCTCAAAGATTTCAAAACGGAGCTTGCAACAAAACTCTCTCTCTCTCTCCTTCCCGACCAGCATTTCCTTTAAATTTCCTCATTTTCAGGATCCTGTGCCATCCGTTCACATCAGTTCAGAACGGATCCGCTTGTCTGCCTTTTTGGCGGATTTGAACTGATGCAAAAAACTGAAGTGTGAAAGAGGCCTAAGCTGTACTACATACAGGGGCTAATGGTGCAGCAGAAGTGTGAACTTTTTGATGCTTTTGTTTAATATTTTCCACTATATTATATGGAGAGCATAAAAAACGCATGCATAATTCCAATGAAGTCTCCAATTGTGGAACTGAAGCATTCCTCTACTAAAAAAAATGCATTCGAAAAAACTGCCACAAAAAAATACAATAAAAAGTTTTGATTGCTTTAGTGCGAATACCTATGGAAACAATGCAGCACTTCTGCACGTGTGAACATGGCCCAGGAGAGACTCTGGACAATTTGTATGTTCTACACCAGGTTCACACTTGGGGTTATTTATTTTTTTATCACTACTTAGAATTACAGACAAATTAAAAAAAGTGATCTGAGCCAATTATATGGAAAAAATACAATATTATTTAACATTTATTCTGAAGCTATATGAAATAATTCCGACTACAGCAATGGTCTGTGCCCATCACGGGTGATCCGTGTTACCAGGAAGAGAGGAGGAGACATTCCTACAAGGAGCTGACAATAGATACATCACATTATCTCACATATGAGGATACAGAATTATACAGGTTTGAAAATATCAAATAGAAAGATTTGCCTGTAAACAGGTAAAAAAGCAAAAACAGTAAATAAAGCAATGACTTGCGCTATTGTACCGGTAAGTTTTTATACATCTCATCCCAATCCAGCTAACCCCTATCCGTACAGTGGCAGCTGGTATTGGATGGTCTGCCATGGGTAACATAACTAGTTCTCCTATATTAGACCCATTGCCATGTTCGTCTTTATGACATCACAGAAGCGTTGTCCACGAGTCATGGAATGTTCCGCAAGAACGGTCAGTGCGAGGCAAGCAGAGATAGAGAGGAGAGCTGAACACTAACCCAGAGCGACTTGTAAATCACTTTTTACTTGTTTTGTTTATTTTTTTTACTTTTATTTCTTTTTTTTGGGAGTGTTTTCTACCATCCGCACACACTTTTGTGTGTGTGGAGGGGAAGGCAGCCTAATGGCTGCACCCGTAGCTGGAGGAAAGTTCCAACCACGGAGACGTCTCCCACATGCCAGGACATCCCTATACAGTCAGAGGCCTGAACACCACCAAAGGCCAACTGGCTTCACGGGGTATGTGATGGCAGTGCTTTATTATATCGTGTCAATTATTAAATGCCTGTTCAAAACACCAGAAAAGGCAAAGGACCGATATTCCAGACTGAAAAGTCCACCACCATATCCTACAATGCCCGAAATAGGCCGATTCGTACAACCTGCAGCAAACATCAGCGCAGAGCCAGAGGGTATGAAGGAACGCCTGATACTCACCAGAACAGTAGATGAGGAAGAGACAACAGCCACATTGCCCAGGAGCCCATCCCCATGCACCTGGATGGAGCTAACTCCCTCTCAAGCACGTATACTCCTCAGTATGCCTTACGACCATCAACCGCGTATTAAGGTGACTGCTAAACAAGGCTACAATCCTACACCACACCTGCCAGTCAGCTATACCACTGGAAAGATCATGCAAGTAATGCTGATGAGCCCACAGGATGTACAACGTGCCTACAAGAGAGATTTGGGTTTCCTTCCAAGTCCTAGGAAGATCATTCTCCCGAGAAGAGAATTCCGCGGCACTTTGATTTAGCCGGCGGAAAATGTAGTGGCGAGTTGCTTGCAGCAAGCACATACCATCTTCTGCACAGCTGCTTCTTAGACAGATTTTCCGGTTTTGACTATGGCTTGATCAATGGATCATGTTTCTATACTGCCGCCTGCCCTGACCTCTGCTTGTTTAAAGTTATGCATCTACACTGCCGCCTGCCCTGACCTTTGCTTGCTCAATGGATTATGTTTTTGAACTGCCGCCTGCCTGACCTCTGCTTGCTCAATGGATTGTTTCTGCACTGCCGCCTGCCTTCACCTCTGCTTGCTCAATGGATTATGTTTTTGAACTGCCGCCTACCCTGACCTCTGCTTGCTCAATGGATTATGTTTCTGCACTGCTGCCTGCCTTGACCTCTGCTTGCTCAGTGGATTATGTTTTTGAACTGCCGCCTGCCCTGACCTCTGCTTGCTCAATGGATTATGTTTTTGAACTGACGCCTGCCCTGACCTCTGCTTGCTCAATGGATTATGTTTCTGCACTGCCGCCTGCCTGACCTCTGCTTGCTCAATGGATTATGTTTTTGAACTGCCACCTGCCCTGACCTCAGCTTGCTCAATGGATTATGTTTCTGCACTGCCGCCTGCCCTGACCTCAGCTTGCTCAATGGATTATGCTTCTGCACTGCCGCCTGCCCTGACCTCTGCTTGTTTCCGGTTATTAATCTGTGATACTAATAAAAATGTATATTATTCTGCACTATATGGACTGTGGGTCGTTTTTTTTCTTTGGTTTTATGGTTGTTTCCGGTTATGTTTTTGCACTGCTGCCTGCCCTGACCTCTGCTTGTTTCCGGTTATGTTTCTGCACTGCTGCCTGCCCTGACCTTTGCTTGTTTCTGACTACTCATTTGCCTGCTGATTTTGTACTTCTTCCTCAATGCCTGCACTTTTAAGACCCCAGTAGAGCTAATTTATATAAATCCTGCATCCTAACAATGAAGCCGGGTTATAGGGCTTCTGATCACAATGGTAGGATGATGCCTCAATGTGAAGAAGGGTAGCACCAGTTCTTCACCTAACAGTATGGAATGCTTATCTAAAAAAATGAAAAAGGAACAGTACAGTATAGACAAAGGTCCCATAAACTCAACAAGAACAAACCATTAAGAACTTTAAGCATAAACATGTGAGACAACAAACCAAGTGGCTCAGAATACCACATCCGACCCAACCAGCAGTTTTGTTGAAGGTATTTTCCTCTGATCTTTCGTTAAGAGGGTACAACATCTCAAATACATTAGACTGGTGTGGGTCTCCAACCATTTAGGAACCCTCAAATCAATAGTACAGGGGTCTTGAATCAGCCACAAAATTGCTTCAGGAAGAATTGGGTGGAGCACTGGTTTCATATGTACCCTGCCGCTCATGTCAAGGTCTATGAAAATAACCAAACACAAGGCTGAGTACTCAGATCTTATAGGAACCTCCCCAATAGTGAATGGCCATCTGTACATTCATAGTTCCCCAGGTCTGTAGACAGATGCGGGTTTCACGTCCGGGACCTCTGCCTATCAGACATTTATAGAATATTTTATGGATAACACATAAATGTATGGGAAAACTCCTCTTGTAAATAGTGCGCCTCAAGTTTCTTCTGCTGTTTGCAGTGGAATGTAGTCATCATAGCTAATATGAGGGAAGGATTCCTGAGAGGGGGTATACATCTACTATATCCATATTCTGTGGATATCTACCCTAATAAAGCTTATGGACGGTGAGTGCAGTGATGAGACCGACCCTTTATCAACATGTTCTGTCCCACAAACTAATGTAGTACACTGCACTGACCGCCGATAGACTTTATTCTCCAAAGACAATTTAAGTTTGTTATATGTATAAAAATACTTTTTTTCCCAGAATTATCTAAGAATTATCGACAAGGAAAATGGACTCAAGATAAAGCTTAGAAACATATATTTCTTTACAGCTCCTGATATAGGTATTGCGGTCTTTAAAAACAGTAGTCCCCAACTTCTGCCTCCTCAGCAAGTTATCCCCTAGCCATTGGTAGATCATAACTTGCTGATTACGGGTGTTTCACTGCCAGGACCCCCACCAATCCTAAGAACAGGGTGTCTGGAACAAGCGGCTGTTAAGAATGCGCAACAACACTTCTTTCATTATGGGACAATGATGGGGCTGATATGCTGATGATGGACTATGATGGGGCTGATGTGCTGATGATGGACTATGATGGGGCTGATGTGCTGATGATGGACTATGATGAGGTTGATGTGCTGATGATGGACTATGATGGGGCTGATGTGCTGATGATGAACTATGATTGGGATGATGAAGTCTGCAATAACAGAGCATAGCAGTACAACCCCTTAGCCTGGAGTGCCCTAACAAATAGCTGGGGAGGGTCCGAGCTCACAGTCAGACCTTAGAAGAAGAGTTAATAGTTTTGTTTCTTCTGTCTTAAAGGACAAAAAAGGCTTACAGTATATACTCGCGTATAAGTCGAGATTTTCAGCCCATTTTTTGGGGCTGAAAGTCCCCCTCTCGGCTTATACGCGAGTCATATACCGGGGGTCGGCCAGGGAGGGGGAGCGGGAGGGGGTGTCGGAGATCATACTCACCTCTCCTGGCATGTTTCTGCAGCCCCCCGTGCTTATTCCATCTTCTCGGCGCTGTTCTTCCTGCTTTCAGCGGTCATGTGGTACGCTCATTACCCTCATTAATATGCACATATGTAATGAGCGGCACCACGTGACCGCAGAAAGCAGGAAGAACAGCACTGAGAAGATGGAACAAGCACGGGGGGCTGCAGAGACATGCCAGGAGAGGTGAGTATAACGGGGGGAGCCATATTCACCTGTGCCCCATTCCACCGCTGCGCATCGCTCTGCTGTCTTGCTTCCTCTGGCAGTGACGTTAAGGTCAGAGGGTGCCATGACGTAGTTAGCAGGCGCCCTCTGCCTGAACAGTCACTGCAGAGCCAGCAACGCTGAGGAGCAGCAGCTGCAGCAGTGACAAGGTGAGTATATAGTTTTTTTTTTCATTTTTTTAATTGAGGCTGCGGCAGCAGCATTGTAAGGGGCCACTAATCACTGTGCAGCAATACAAGGGGCCACTCATCACTGTGCAGCATTATAAGGGGCCACTCATCACTGTGCAGCATTATAAGGGGCCACTCATCACTGTGCAGCATTATAAGGGGCCACTCATCACTGTGCAGCATTATAAGGGGCCACTCATCACCTTGCAGCATTATAAGGGGCCACTCATCACCGTGCAGCATAATAAGGGGCCACTAATCACCGTGCAGCATAATAAGGAGCCACTAATCACTGCAGCATTTCAAGGGGCCACTAATCACTGTGCAGCATTATAAGGGGCCACTCATCACTGTGCAGCATTACAAGGGGCCACTCATCACTGTGCAGCATTACAAGGGGCCACTAATAACTGTGCAGCATTACAAGGGGCCACTAATCACTGTGCAGCATTACAAGGGGCCACTAATCACTGTGCAGCATTACAAGGGGCCACTAATCACTGTGCAGCATTATATGGGGCCAGTAATCACTGTGCAGCATTATATAGGGCCAGTAATCACTGTGCAGCATTATATGGGGCCACTCATCACTGTGCTGCATTATAAGAGGCCACTCATCACTGTGCAGCATTATAAGGGGGCCTCTCATCACTGTGCAGCATTATACGGGGCCACTAATCACTGTGCAGCATTACAAAGGGCCACTAATCACCGTGCAGCATAAGGGGCCACTAATCACTGCATTTCAAGGGGCCACTAATCACTGTGCAGCATTATAAGTGGCCACTAATCACCGTGCAGCATTGTAAGGGGCCACTAATCAATGTGCAGCATTATAAGGGGCCACTAATCACTGTGCAGCATTATAAGGGGCCACTAATCACTGTGCAGCATTATAAGGGGCCACTAATCACTGTGCAGCATTATAAGGGGCCACTAATCATTGTGCAGCATTATAAGGGTCCACTCTCCATGCAGCATTATAAGGGGCCACCAATCACTGTGCAGCATTATATGGGGCATATGTTATTATGGACCATGTTATAGGGCTACCATTATTCACTGTGCAGCATTATTAGGCATATTTTTGTATGGAGCATCTTATGGAACCCATCATGAACTTTATGGAGCATTATATGGGGCCATCATGAACTTTATGGAGCATCTTATGGGGCCCATTTTATTTTTGAAATTTACCAGTAGCTTCGGCATTTTCCACCCTAGGTTTATAGGCGAGTCAATAAGTTTTCCCAGTTTTTTGTGACAAAATTAGGGTGGTCGGCTTATACATGGGTCGGCTTATACACGAGTATATACGGACTTCTAAAGAAAATTGCCCCCAAGTTATTTTGAGCGACCCCGCCTGCTGTACCATCCTTGTGATTTACGAGAACGTTTCTCACTTCCTGCTAGGACAGCGGAAACCCAAGGAGTAAAGAGAGAAGGTCCTTATGGCTGCATGGAGTAATGCTGGAAATCTCTAAGTCTGCGGGGACAACAGAGACTTTAGAAGAAGGCAAACCAAGGTTTAGTGCTAGCACTAGTGTGAGAGAAGGTTTATACTACAGGACAGAAGTGCTGTAACAGGAAAGAACCTAACAAATAAAAAAGATTGTAGACAAACCAGATTTTGCTATCTATTCATGTCATTGCCTTCCATATTACAGAGAAATTTCCCTAAATCCGGTATCTGATAATCCACAATGATGTATATTCAGGGTCGAACTGGGGTGTCTGGGGCCCACCAGGGGAATGGACTCTAGGGCCCCATCCTACAGCTATATGCTAATATCTGTCAGTCGTTATCCCCATTATAGTGGAGCATCGGCTGTAAAACACAGGCGGCTCCTGTACATCTACTGTGCATCCCCATAACTGGGATGTATAATTACGGTAGTTTACATTAATGTGGTTCTTTGGTTAAAACAATTTATCACCGATCCATGGGCTCTATAGGATAGCTGATCGCATACGTCCGACCATTAGAAACTGCACCGACCGGAAGAATGAGAAAGTTTTATCGTTGATAGGACACTTATCCCCATTTTAAAATGGAGCAGCAGGTTAGATATCTGACCGAAGCTTCATTCATTCTCTTTGGAGCTTCTATAAAAATACAAGTGCAGCCACTGAGGGAATGAATGGATCAGTGGTCAAGTCGGACATGCCACTCCAGTCTAATGGGGATAAAAAGTTCCACATTTTGCTGAATGGGTCCAAGTAGTTAGACCCCCCCAATCAATACGTTATCACTTGTCCTGTGAATAGGAGATTACGTTTTTCCACAGGAAACCCCTGTAAGTGCATCTCTGCCGCTGTTTACAAAGTATTTAATCTCTAATGGAAATAAAGAATATTCTCCTAATTAATATCAGAGAAGACTAATGACCGTCAAACACAACACAATCCACTGTACCAAGACCAATAATACCACATACAGGGGAGAAATACCACCACACCATGACCAGACCACATAGTACCCGCATCATATCACATAAAAGGCACAAATACAACCACACCATGACCAGACCACATATTACCACCACATAGTGACCAAATAATATGACATATTACCAGCATATAGGGACCAAATAATAATTCATACACGGAGAAATACTTCCACACTGTGAACAGTCCACAAATTACCACCACTTATTGATGGAATACTACAGTACTGATTATGAATACAAACCACAATAATAACAACACTGTTATTACCACCAGTGACATTATACACAGTACCTCTGTATATAGTGTCAGTGTACAGGTAATATAGTGATTACCAGTGACATTATACACAGGAGCTCAGTGATCACTGGCAACATTATTGTCAAGGTTTGCTCAGCTTGTGGGATTAGGTAGTTCAGAGGTTAATGTGGATGGCCTCACTCTGAGATTCTGGGAGGCTTTTTAAAGCCTCATTGTGGGCTCATTCCTCATCGTTTATACTCAGACCCTTGGCCGAGTGTGTGTGACCCTGGTGTGCTTTGTGACTGTAATACTTTATGCTTGTTTGGTTTTGATCTGGTTCTGTCCCTGTTACGAGTTCTGCCTGTCCCTCTTGTACTGCGTTGCTATCTCTGTGTATGACTCATTGCCTATGACCTGACTATTCTCTGATTGCCCCTCTTGTACTGTGCAGCTATCTCCATGTATGACTCATTGCTTACGTTCTGACTACTCTCTGCTCGCCCCTCTGGTATCGCGCCGCCCTCTCCATGTATGACCGCCCGTTTGTCTGACCTGAGTTCCCCTCGCCTCTACTCCAGGATTCCTGTAGTAGAGTCCTACAATCATCTTCAGAAGTGGGACACTAAGCCTCGCCCCCTGTGGTCACATGATCGTAGGTCCTTGTACTTCTTACTACCTTCAGCATCGCAGGTCCCGTCTGCCTCAACTTTCCCTGCAGTATCGGACCCCGGGCCCTCCCGCAGTAGGGGTGAGTCACGCTGCTCAGCCATGGCAGTTCGCCGACGCTGACAGGATCCTGATATTTATACACAGAAGATCTGCATACAGTGTCAGTGTAATACAGTGACCACCAGTGAAATTATACACAGGAGCTTTTGGAAGTGCATTGAGCAGCAGGGTGGTTTGCTGGTGAAGGGAAAAAAAATCTCTTTAAATCTTCTGCCTGAGCGAGTGTAAGCGAGCTGAGTGTGACCTGAGCGTCAGTGCGAACGGTGGTAAGTGTGTGACTTGTGATTCAGTGACTTTGGATTCAGGGAGTTTGCAAAGGAGGTATTACTGAATTGCTGTTATATTTTATTAATACTTTTTATTTATTTTTACTTAGCTTTTCTGTCTGGTGCAATCCCCATTAGGAATGTGCTCCACTATTGCCAATGCCATCCAGTGTACGTCTTGACGCATGTACGCAATCCTTGACCAGCCAGTCGAGGGTGCATACTGCTGTGCGAGATGTGAGCACATTGTGCATTTGGAAGCCCAGATACTGGATTTAAATGTGCAGCTGGCAACACTGAGATCAATAGACAATATGGAAAGGAGACTTCTACTCACTGAGCAGACGCTCAATGAGATAGATGAGGGGGGGATGCTAGGTTGGAGCTGCAGGACAGTGAAGCAGTAAGATGGGTGACAGTTAGAAGGTGGGGTAGACAGAAGAGTGCCAGGGAGGCTAGTCCTGATCTGGCACAACCCAATAAGTTTGCCAAGTTGGCAGATGAGGGGAGTGTCAGTGCAGGGGTAGCACTGCTGCAGCAAGGCATGTCCTCTGAAAGCCAGAGGAGTATATGCTCCAGTAAGGGGAGAAATAGGAGAGCAGGGCAGGCCAGACAGGTGCTGGTAGTGGGGGACTCAATTATTAGGGGAACAGATAGGGCAATCTGTCACAAAGAAAGGGATCGTCGAACGGTGTGCTGCCTATCTGGCGCGCAAGTCTGACACATCGCTGACCGGGTTGACAGATTACTGGGAGGGGCTGGTGAGGATCCAGCGGTCATGGTGCACATTGGTACAAATGACACAGAGGTAGGTGGAAGGTCCTTAAAGATGATTTCAGGGAATTAGGCTGCAATCTTAAGGCAAGGACTTCCAAGGTGGTATTTTTGGAAATATTTCCTGTACCACGTGCCACGCCAGAGAGGCGATTAGGGAAGTTAATAAGTGGTTCAAGAATTAGTGTAGGAAGGAGGGGTTTGGGTTCCTGGAGAACTGGGCCGACTTCTCAGTTGGCTACAGGTTCTACGCTAGGGACGGGCTGCACCTCAATGGGGAGGGTGCAGCTGTGCTGGGGAAAAAAATGGCTAGAAGGGTGGAGGAGTGTTTAAACTTGGAACTAGGGGAGGGTATTCATTTTATAAGAGGGGAAGACTGTGTAGATAGAGACCTGGGCACAAATAATGAAATTGGAGGTGGTAGTGGCATGGGGGGTGAGGTTAGAACAGTTAATAATTTAAGAAATAGAGGTACAGACATACATAAAGTGCATGTATACAAATGCCAGAAGCCTCGCCAACAAAATGGAGGACTTAGAATTAATTTTGTTGGAAGATAAGGTATATTGCACCCCCTCATAGGGTATAAGGCTGCCCCCTCATAGGGTATAATGCTTCTCCCCCCTCATAGGGTATAATGCACCCCCTCATAGGGTATAATGCTGCCCCCTCATAGGGTATAACACTAGATAGATAGATAGATATGTGATAATTAGATGTATAGATAGATAATAGATAGATAGATCTATGGATAGACAGATAGAAATAAAGATATAAAGATAATAGATAGTGAAAGATATAGGTAGCTATAGAGATAGATAGATAGACCTAGATAGATATAGATAGATAAATAGATAGATAGGGGATAAATAGATATATGGATAGATAGATAGATAGATATAAAGATAATAGATAGTGATAGCTATAGATAGGTATATAGATAGATAGATAGAGGATAAATAGATAGATCTATGGATACATGATATATAGATGGATAGATATAAAGATAATAGATAGAGATAGATATAGATAGATATAGAGATAGATGGATATAGACTATTTATATCTATCTATATCTACCTCTATATCTATCTATCTATCTATCTATATCTATCTCTATATCTAAGATAGAGACAGATAGATATAGAGATAGAGATATAGATATACAGATAGAAATAGATAGATATAGAGATATATAGATATAGAGACAGATAGATATAGAGATAGATATAGATAGATATAGAGATATATAAAAAACAAACCACAATACTCACCTCTCCTCCTGCTCCCACGCTGATGACGGCTTCAGTGTCAGCAGCTGACCCGTCTGCCAGACACACAGCGGGTGCGCGATGAAGTGACGTCATCGCGCATCGGCTGTGAGTCAGGAGCAGAGGGGACTGATGGGAGAGAGATGCTCTCTATTCCACTGAAATTGAGCGCAGCGCCGGCTGCCTAGGTTGGGGAGCGGGGCCCCGGGGTGAGTGGAGGCCGAGAGTGAATGAATATTCATTTCTCTTTAGTAGTGGGGACAGTGGCTCCTGCCTCCTGACACCCGCTGCTGCTCCGCTGGCAGGGCCCCCATAGCAGCTGTGTGGCACTGGCTGGGGGCCCCTGGAGCAGTGGGGGCCCTAGGCAACTGCTGTCCCTGTATACCAGTAGAGGTGCCAGGGCCCACCAGATGCCAGGGCCCACCGGAGAATCAGTCCGACGCTACCTGTCTGTATATATAATGTCAGTGTACAAGTAATAGAATGATCACTGGAGACATACACAGGAGTTCTGTATATAGTGTATAGTGTACAGGTAATACAGTGACTCACCAGTAACATTATACACAGGAGCTCTGCATATAGTCAGCGTACAGGTAATACAAGGATCACCAGTGACATTATACACAGGAGCTCTGTATATACTATATAATGTAAGTGTCCAGGTAAATCACTGACTTACCAGTGACCTCTGTATTTGTAGCGATTCATCTTCGCTTTTCTTCCTCTTCCAGTGTAAAATAATGCATATCCTGTAAAATACTCAGGACTAGTTACCAGATAAAAATATAGTGGTTTATTTGGTTTCTTCCATCAAAGAAAGGTTATTACAGAAAAACAGTTGAATAAAAATAAGTGAAAGAGATATTGTCCATTGTTCATAGCAAAAGCTTTCCATCTTCATTCTCTGAGATCCCACATGGCAAAAGCAACATGTATTCTTCTTCTCTCCGAGATCCTGAATAGCAAATGCCTGCTGTGTCTCAGTTTGGCTTCTCACATCGCCGTCAAGTAATATACCAGCTGTTGAGTTATGTCATGGCCCAACACAGGCGACATCTTCGTGTCTGTCTCTCATGATGGTGAGGGAAGAAGAGCAGCGACCTCTACAGTTAGCCATGAATTATATACGTCTCCTAAAGCACGTGGTCTCTACATATATGGAGCTGTCTTTCTACCATGAGCCAAGCTTAAAAATAGCCTATGTCATGTAAGCTAAAGCATTCTACAGAACTGGGTCTTATAAGAAATTAACGGATTATTAATATTTAACAATTCCCCCTTTTGAGGGAGACAGACATTAATTGGAACCCTCAAATATAACGATCTTTTTTCTTCTTTTCTTCTTCTTTGACAAAATAATTTAATATTAATAATAATAATAATAATAATAATAATAATAATATTAGATTACCGTTATAAGTACTCAATGACATAATTGATGTGAATTCATGTTATGGTAAGCCGTGAACAATATTCATATAAAATATGTATAATTATACTTCCCTAAGTCTAAATTGAAGCATCTCAGGTCCAGTCATCATCATCTGATGTCATCTGGTCTTCATTTTGATGTCTTCTGTCTTCTTCTTGGTTCTTTTAAAAATACAGTTTTCTTATAGCATATAGATGTGTTGTGTATCAAATCAAAGTCCATAATTTCGAAAACAAAGTCTATGCAGCTTTAATATCTGTGCAGTGTTATCTTTAAAAACCTGGGCTTACATTGGCTCGCCTTGGATATTCTGGAATCCTCCATCGGAACTGGTCTTTGAACAGGTGTGACGTCTTTGGTCAGCAAAGCAAGGGTTAAAATGACTCTTCCTTGCTAAACATAGCACCATAACCAGTCCTTGTCCTAATGCACAGGACATATGTCAGGGTTGTAGCTTCCTGATAATTACCTTCATTGTTCACCAGCTTTCATCGAAGCTTTTCAGGTGATTGAAAACCTCTGGAACTTGATAAGAACGTGATAACACCGTTCATCTCAGCATCATAGGATCATCGTCCTCTGGTTGTCAGGTTAGACACTTTAATTGTGACTGTCAGTGGTGGATACTGCACTTGTGACTGTCAGTGGTGGATACTGCACTTGTGACTGTCAGTGGTGGATACTGCACTTGTAATTAACAGTCTATTACTCAGTAATCATAGCTTTGTTACCTTCTGGGATTTCTGGATCGCGGCATTCTTCTTCTTGCAACTGATAAAAATCAATGAAGTTTAGAAATGTGAAAAGTCTTTATTAACATAATTTCAGTATCTTGCTTGAAGTCTTCATTCCCTATTCTATACCAAATCTGGTAATTTTCTATCCTATAATATCACAGCGTACCATAGCAATCAGTAATATCCATATAATTATTATCAGAATTTGTACCATATATGGATTTCAATATTTGAAATAATAAACCAATAATAAGTGATAATACATTATTATCCATTTTTTTCATGTGATAGAACATTTTTATGTCATAGGTGTAATTACCTTTTTCAACCCATAGGTGTCACTGTGTTTTATGTAACCAGTGTTTTCATCTTTATTAATAAGGAATATATTTATTATACTAATAATATGTAGGAATGTAAAGCCATGAACCAAAATAAGAATATATGAGTGAGCGAATGAATGAATAAAAGAATTGTTGCATATAACTCAGAAGTGAAACATTTTCCTTAGTAATAGAACCATATAATTGCTATATTTAATGAAGCAATATTCTCAGTAGATATTACTTTACTAAATATTGGTGAAAGAATTAAAAATAATGAAAAATAAAAATAAAAATAAGAATAAGGCCTTTATGTTGATGCAGAGTAGTTATGTCTTCAGTAACATATACCCTTAATATTTCCATGATCTGGATTATTTCATAATTGTCATAAACTTGTGTTACCAAAATATTCAAATTATGCAACTTTGCATGTAATTCCTCTTAGTGTAAAGAAATGAATCCTTATAATACTTGTTATTATACCCAATACTTATACCATTGTACCTTATTAATATTTTTTTCCTATTAAAATGTGTGAAGAAGAGGTATTAATCAAATGTGATGATGTAGTCAGGATAAAAAAACATATTTCCCCCTTAATACCAAAAAATATTGTTTAGTAATAATTCATTTATCAAAAACAAAATTAAAAATAATTAATTTATAAATTGTGTAAATATTATACTTGCTTATACCATTATTTGTCTGAAGATGTGTAACCATTAAAATTAATTTGAATATCATAAAATTATCCTTTGGAAAAATTAATTTGCATAAACCATTTTGATGTGCGATTGCACTTTGCACTTATCCACTATTAACTAAATCAAGAAATAATTACTATAGAAATATAGAAATATATGTTTGTATAGATAATATTTCATTATGTATCTTAATATTCTAATAATTTCCTAAAGATAAAAGCTTTGGGGTTTTTTTTTTTTTTTTTTCTTTCTCTCATGCATTCAGGATCCTGAGGTCTCACAAACGTATCACATTACTCGCTCAGCAGCTGCTCATACACTCAGTCACTGTCACTTATTAACTTTAAACCAAATACCTCACATATGAAGGTGTGATGAATACACGTATTTTAACCCAAATTATCCTAATTATCAATGCATTGTAAACTATTTCAATTTAGTCTCTTAATATTTCTTTGAATATTCCTCCACATTACATAAATATATGTTGTATAGCTATACTTGACATTTAGGCCTGGAAAAAAAATTCCATTGGTTTGCAAAAGTTGAGACCCCCTTGAAAATTCTTTCCCTATGAAACAAGGACATAGTATACTGGTCTGGTATACTTATTATTAGAACAAGGTTGAAATTTTCACCTGTTGAGGTTGTCATTCAAACCATGCAGTAAAAAAGCACACACAAGAACATTTTAAAAAGCAATTGGTTATTTCCTTTTAAGGGTTAGATATATAAAATCATGCAATTATTGCAACATCCTGTGTAAATAAAGGCATAAATCCTTGGAAGAGAATTTTTCTCGATTAAGTCCTGCTTTGAAATGAAAATTCTAAGGAAACATAAAAAAATAAGGTTAATATCATATTCATATTCTAAATATTATTACTGATGTAGATTTTAATTTTCATTAAAAAATACAGTTCTACTATTTCTACTTCTACAAACACTCTATATATATACTGTATGACTATGTATATATCCACAAACCATAAAACTACAGGATTATACTCTATAACTCACTAATTGTATAACACTGTTACACAATATATATTACTTTTTTCCTAGCCAATTCCTACACCCATACTTATTTCTCTGCAAAAAATATCCTGAAAGGTTCTTGCCATTTTAAAACTGATAGATTCTTGGAGCAGAGTATTCAGTTTACAGGCCATGATGTCACTCACCACCTGTTTCTGTCTGTTAAATTCGGCCATCTTTGTTACAGAAAGAAAATCAGAACTCATCATTTTTCTTAATTCAATTTGTGTCTTTTCGGTGTTCTTTTGCATCATTCCATATGGTTTATAACAAACATGTGATTTTCTTTTTCTTTCTTCGTAGATTTGATTTTGGGGAAAACTCATTTTAGAAGGTTTTGCTAATACCGGCTTCTGATAAGATTTTACTCTGCCTGTCTTTACAAAATTAGCACAATTTACTTTCCTCTCACGATTCTCGTGTTTTCTGGCAAAATCAAGGGATTGCGCACATTCAAACAAAGAATCTTTTTGTGACGCAATAACACGAGATGCAGGATTTAGAAACCAAAATTTGCTTACAAAACTCCTTATGAGGGACGGTGTTTTGACATTCTCACTCAGCATTCTATACAAACGTTCATATATGGACATGAACGTAAAAATACATTCCTTCCGACCAATCCTTAATTTTTGAAGAATATCAATATCTGGATGATTTTCATTTGATGAACAAAAAATGAGAATTTTTAATCTGTCCTTATCAGTTAAATTCTCATGTGTCTCACCAGATAACTTTAAAGACAATCTCCTAGCAAAATTTACAGGGATCCACATTTTGAACAACTGATTCTTCTCCTCGTTAGATAAATCAAAGTTATCAGAACAACTTTCAAAGATCTCAGAGTTTCTACAGACATCTATTTTGTTGTCATAAGCAGGAATTATTTGGCATATTTTTATCAAATTCTTCCTCACGCTACTTCGGATTTGGGCCTGTGAGTCTTCTATTTTTAGTGGTACGTCTTTCCCTTGTACGTCCTCTACGTCAGTTCTGAAGTCTCCTCCTACTTCTCCATCTTGTTCCACGTCTGCAAGGTCACCTTCAATGGCTGCTACAGACACTTGATTACAGTCAATCTCCCTAACTTTACAGCCAATCTCGAGAACATCACAACAATCATTTTTGGATTTCTCTGACACAGATCTATGAAATATATCTACCATCTGTAGAATATTTTTTAATCTCTCTCTTTCTCTATTGAAAAACTTAGAATCTAACCTCTGATTCTCGAGTTCACACTCGGCATATAAACTTAACCATAAAACTTCTGAATTAGAATTGTCTACAGACTTAAATTTCAATTTACTCTGCTTAGCAAGACAATTAATGACATCCATTTTATCTTACCTTGAAATGTCTCAGCTCCTTTGATGGACAACGCTGGGTTCCTGTCTTCACACGTCTGGCTTAGGTCTGGTACTTTTGGCACTTGTAGTACTTCTCAATCTATCTGGTACTTCTTACTTCTAGGTTCTATGTGATTCTTGTAAGTAGTGGAATTCCCGATAACTTGCACATATGATTTGACGTTAGCAAAGTCCAATCCCCCGTGTGTGCAAGTGGAGGGAAACCCGCAAAAAAGTACAAAAATTCAGATCTGGCTGGCTCTCCAATGTAAAATAATGCATATCCTGTAAAATACTCAGGACTAGTTACCAGATAAAAATATAGTGGTTTATTTGGTTTCTTCCATCAAAGAAAGGTTATTACAGAAAAACAGGTGAATAAAAATAAGTGAAAGAGATATTGTCCATTGTTCATAGCAAAAGCTTTCCATCTTCATTCTCTGAGATCCCACGTGGCAAAAGCAACATGTATTCTTCTTCTCTCCGAGATCCTGAATAGCAAATGCCTGCTGTGTCTCAGTTTGGCTTCTCACATCGCCGTCAAGTAATATACCAGCTGTTGAGTTATGTCATGGCCCAACACAGGCGACATCTTCGTGTCTGTCTCTCATGATGGTGAGGGAAGAAGAGCAGCGACCTCTACAGTTAGCCATGAATTATATACGTCTCCTAAAGCACGTGGTCTCTACATATATGGAGCTGTCTTTCTACCATGAGCCAAGCTTAAAAATAGCCTATGTCATGTAAGCTAAAGCATTCTACAGAACTGGGTCTTATAAGAAATTAACGGATTATTAATATTTAACATCCAGCCAGGACACGTTTGCTGCAGAAAATAACACACTATACTTGATCACTTCTAGACCACATTCCCCACTTTCCCCCCTGACTTCTACACTTTATGTGTAAAGGTCAGCCAGGGCAGTAGTCGTGGCTGAGTATTTCGGGTTCGGGCATTGTATACCCTGACCTCCCTCTACAGGAAAACGGTACCTCTTCTCTTGCATGGTACGGTGAATACTCACCGTGCCGTCAGCGTCCCCTTTGCTACGCCGACTTGATGCTGATCCTTGATCCCAATGAATAGAGACACAGTCCAGGGCAACTCTTAACTGAGCAAATTTATTTTCTTCAGGACACAGCACATCCACATAGTTTCCAGCATTTTCATCACAGTAAAGACAGCACATTACTTCATCTTTCCCTTCACTGTTCCTTGCAGTGTTTCCGTTTGACGAAGCGTCTCAGATGGCTCCTCAGTGTCCTCCCTGTATAGCGTCACCATGGTGAAGCGCTCTCCAGCATGTTTCGCCCCGGACATCAGAGATTCAGCCCACGTAGCTTTCCACCACATTCTGGAGTGACCTGCCCGTACCCTTTTACGGTAACCTTCAATCTTCCTCTGTTTACTTACACTCTTTTCCACTTTATTGCTGATTCTGCAGTACCGTGTTCTTCTCTAGATGGCTGAGCATCAGCTTTAACATCACGGGGTAGTTAGGCAGCTCAGGCATATAGCCCACCCGAGCACAAAGGGGTCAGGCCTCTGACTGCCTGAAACTGGAAGACCATCCTGGCTTATTCTCCAGCTATCCCCTCCTACAGTTAACTCCTATATGTCCTACAGCTACATCTACTGTGCAATGAGCTCAGTGCCCCATCTAGTGACCATAGCCCAGACTGCACTGTCCCTACCAAGTACAAGGTGCAGAAACATAGCTTATGCTATATAAATAATACAGCAACATGAAATATACGATAATGCGCAACAATGGTATAACATATATATAAATATATATACAAGTACAACAGCAACATGGGGGTTTAAAGGGGTAAGACTCTCAACCCCTTACACATGTCTACATATTGATATTAGTCATGTATTATACTACAGCACAGGCACCATTTTGATGAATGCAAACCTTTTTTTTGTAACCCCACAAACACCCGGAGCACCAGAATCTCAATAACTGAAATTTACAAATACAGATTACACAACAACCACAAGATGCATTTCATCACCCAGGTCACCTCATTTTAATCAGTATAACAGCGTAGACCTGACACTGTCTGTACTTTACTGTTCACAATCCTGCTGACAGGATCCCTTTAAATCTAAATTTTAATAAGTTTGTTCTTTTCTGCGCTAAACGTCCCCCAAACCCTGAGGACGGCGAGTATACCTTGGTTGTGTTTTGCTGTATGTGTATACAAAAGTAAAAGAAGAGCACCTATCAGGGGCTCAGAAAAGCTGGGTGGCATGTGTGCTAGTGTGTGACCCAGCGCAGGTGTCTCACTGGCCTATCAAAACAGTGACCGATAGCAGCAAACAGTGTGATGTGGATGTGAGAACTGTCTGCGGGGTGCGCTTAGGTGAGTGGACAAAAGAATATGGGAGGTTCACCTTTATAGTAACATCCCAGGGCAGGTGTGTCGTGAGCAAGTGGTGTTCAAGAAATATTGGTGGCAGTGGTTGTGACTTATCCTGACACACAATGTACAGGGAAATGGGAAAATTGTGAAAAAAAACGCAATTCTGACCTTAATTATGTTTACGGCGTACATTATGTGGTAAAAATGACCATGTAATATGATTCTCCTCATCAGTATGATTACAGAGATACTAAACGTGCCCAGATTTTTAAATTATTTTAGTGGTAGAAAAAAAATCAAGACTTTGAAATAAAAAATATGTTGGAGTTTGTGTTGCCATTTTCCGAGACCCGTAGTTTTACTTTTTCGTTCAATAGAGCTATGAGAGGGATTATTTTTTTATAAGGCGAGACGTTATTATGGATATTACTTTGGGATAGATATGACATTTTAGTTGCTTGTTACGTATTTTAAGTGGTATTGCAGCGACCAAAAAATACCGCAATGTTGGCGTTTTTAAATTTTTTGTGTTTACCAATTGGGTTAATTATTTTTATATTTTGATAGCTCGGACTTTGCTGGATGTGGCGATATCACTTGACATTTTTTTTTATGTTCATTTTCAATGGAGGAAAATTGAACTTTTATGAGTTTTTTTTTCAGATTTGTTTAAATCTTTTTTTGTTGTTTTACTTTTCTTTTCACTTCATTTATCGCTCCCTAAGGCCCCTTTCACACTTCAGTTTTTTGCAATCAGTCACAATCCGTCAGGTTTTGACAAAAACGGATCCTCAGTTTTTTTTTGAGGATCCGTTTTTTCCCCATTGACTTGCATTAATGGCGGATTGTGACGGATGGCTGTCCGTTTCATCAGTTTTTTTTTTGAGGATCCGCCAAAAGTTGCTGTCCGTCACCATCCTCAAAGATTTCAAAACGGAGCTTGCAACAAAACTCTCTCTCTCTCTCTCCTTCCCGACCAGCGTTTCCTTTAAATTTCCTCATTTTCAGGATCCTGTGCCATCCGTTCACATCAGTTCAGAACGGATCCGCTTGTCTGCCTTTTTGGCGGATTTGAACTGATGCAAAAAACTGAAGTGTGAAAGAGGCCTAAGCTGTACTACATACAGGGGCTAATGGTGCAGCAGAAGTGTGAACTTTTTGATGCTTTTGTTTAATATTTTCCACTATATTATATGGAGAGCATAAAAAACGCATGCAAAATTCCAATGAAGTCTCCAATTGTGGAACTGAAGCATTCCTCTACTAAAAAAAATGCATTCGAAAAAACTGCCACAAAAAAATACAATAAAAAGTTTTGATTGCTTTAGTGCGAATACCTATGGAAACAATGCAGCACTTCTGCACGTGTGAACATGGCCCAGGAGAGACTCTGGACAATTTGTACGTTCTACACCAGGTTCACACTTGGGGTTATTTATTTTTTTATCACTACTTAGAATTACAGACAAATTAAAAAAAGTGATCTGAGCCAATTATATGGAAAAAATACAATATTATTTAACATTTATTCTGAAGCTATATGAAATAATTCTGACTACAGCAATGGTCTGTGCCCATCACGGGTGATCCGTGTTACCGGGAAGAGAGGAGGAGACATTCCTGGAAGGAGCTGACAATAGATACATCACATTATCTCACATATGAGGATACAGAATTATACAGGTTTGAAAATATCAAATAGAAAGATTTGCCTGTAAACAGGTAAAAAAGCAAAAACAGTAAATAACGCAATGACTTGCGCTATTGTACCGCTAAGTTTTTATACATCTCATCCCAATCCAGCTGACCCCTATCCGTACAGTGGCAGCTGGTATTGGATGGTCTGCCATGGGTAACATAACTAGTTCTCCTATATTAGACCCATTGCCATGTTCGTCTTTATGACATCACAGAAGCGTTGTCCACGAGTCATGGAATGTTCCGCAAGAACGGTCAGTGCGAGGCAAGCAGAGATAGAGAGGAGAGCTGAACACTAACCCAGAGCGATTGTAAATCACTTTTTACTTGTTTTGTTTATTTTTTTTACTTTTATTTCTTTTTTTTGGGAGTGTTTTCTACCATCCGCACACACTTTTGTGTGTGTGGAGGGGAAGGCAGCCTAATGGCTGCACCCGTAGCTGGAGGAAAGTTCCAACCACGGAGACGTCTCCCACATGCCAGGACATCCCTATACAGTCAGAGGCCTGAACACCACCAAAGGCCAACTGGCTTCACGGGGTATGTGATGGCAGTGCTTTATTATATCGTGTCAATTATTAAATGCCTGTTCAAAACACCAGAAAAGGCAAAGGACCGATATTCCAGACTGAAAAGTCCACCACCATATCCTACAATGCCCGAAATAGGCCGATTCGTACAACCTGCAGCAAACATCAGCGCAGAGCCAGAGGGTATGAAGGAACGCCTGATACTCACCAGAACAGTAGATGAGGAAGAGACAACAGCCACATTGCCCAGGAGCCCATCCCCATGCACCTGGATGGAGCTAACTCCCTCTCAAGCACGTATACTCCTCAGTATGCCTTACGACCATCAACCGCGTATTAAGGTGACTGCTAAACAAGGCTACAATCCTACACCACACCTGCCAGTCAGCTATACCACTGGAAAGATCATGCAAGTAATGCTGATGAGCCCACAGGATGTACAACGTGCCTACAAGAGAGATTTGGGTTTCCTTCCAAGTCCTAGGAAGATCATTCTCCCGAGAAGAGAATTCCGCGGCACTTTGATTTAGCCGGCGGAAAATGTAGTGGCGAGTTGCTTGCAGCAAGCACATACCATCTTCTGCACAGCTGCTTCTTAGACAGATTTTCCGGTTTTGACTATGGCTTGATCAATGGATCATGTTTCTATACTGCCGCCTGCCCTGACCTCTGCTTGTTTAAAGTTATGCATCTACACTGCCGCCTGCCCTGACCTTTGCTTGCTCAATTGATTATGTTTTTGAACTGCCGCCTGCCTGACCTCTGCTTGCTCAATGGATTGTTTCTGCACTGCCGCCTGCCTTCACCTCTGCTTGCTCAATGGATTATGTTTTTGAACTGCCGCCTACCCTGACCTCTGCTTGCTCAATGGATTATGTTTCTGCACTGCCGCCTGCCTTGACCTCTGCTTGCTCAGTGGATTATGTTTTTGAACTGCCGCCTGCCCTGACCTCTGCTTGCTCAATGGATTATGTTTTTGAACTGACGCCTGCCCTGACCTCTGCTTGCTCAATGGATTATGTTTCTGCACTGCCGCCTGCCTGACCTCTGCTTGCTCAATGGATTATGTTTTTGAACTGCCGCCTGCCCTGACCTCAGCTTGCTCAATGGATTATGTTTCTGCACTGCCGCCTGCCCTGACCTCAGCTTGCTCAATGGATTATGCTTCTGCACTGCCGCCTGCCCTGACCTCTGCTTGTTTCCGGTTATTAATCTGTGATACTAATAAAAATGTATATTATTCTGCACTATATGGACTGTGGGTCGTTTTTTTTCTTTGGTTTTATGGTTGTTTCCGGTTATGTTTTTGCACTGCTGCCTGCCCTGACCTCTGCTTGTTTCCGGTTATGTTTCTGCACTGCTGCCTGCCCTGACCTTTGCTTGTTTCTGACTACTCATTTGCCTGCTGATTTTGTACTTCTTCCTCAATGCCTGCACTTTTAAGACCCCAGTAGAGCTAATTTATATAAATCCTGCATCCTAACAATGAAGCCGGGTTATAGGGCTTCTGATCACAATGGTAGGATGATGCCTCAATGTGAAGAAGGGTAGCACCAGTTCTTCACCTAACAGTATGGAATGCTTATCTAAAAAAATGAAAAAGGAACAGTACAGTATAGACAAAGGTCCCATAAACTCAACAAGAACAAACCATTAAGAACTTTAAGCATAAACATGTGAGACAACAAACCAAGTGGCTCAGAATACCACATCCGACCCAACCAGCAGTTTTGTTGAAGGTATTTTCCTCTGATCTTTCGTTAAGAGGGTACAACATCTCAAATACATTAGACTGGTGTGGGTCTCCAACCATTTAGGAACCCTCAAATCAATAGTACAGGGGTCTTGAATCAGCCACAAAATTGCTTCAGGAAGAATTGGGTGGAGCACTGGTTTCATATGTACCCTGCCGCTCATGTCAAGGTCTATGAAAATAACCAAACACAAGGCTGAGTACTCAGATCTTATAGGAACCTCCCCAATAGTGAATGGCCATCTGTACATTCATAGTTCCCCAGGTCTGTAGACAGATGCGGGTTTCACGTCCGGGACCTCTGCCTATCAGACATTTATAGAATATTTTATGGATAACACATAAATGTATGGGAAAACTCCTCTTGTAAATAGTGCGCCTCAAGTTTCTTCTGCTGTTTGCAGTGGAATGTAGTCATCATAGCTAATATGAGGGAAGGATTCCTGAGAGGGGGTATACATCTACTATATCCATATTCTGTGGATATCTACCCTAATAAAGCTTATGGACGGTGAGTGCAGTGATGAGACCGACCCTTTATCAACATGTTCTGTCCCACAAACTAATGTAGTACACTGCACTGACCGCCGATAGACTTTATTCTCCAAAGACAATTTAAGTTTGTTATATGTATTAAAATACTTTTTTTCCCAGAATTATCTAAGAATTATCGACAAGGAAAATGGACTCAAGATAAAGCTTAGAAACATATATTTCTTTACAGCTCCTGATATAGGTATTGCGGTCTTTAAAAACAGTAGTCCCCAACTTCTGCCTCCTCAGCAAGTTATCCCCTAGCCATTGGTAGATCATAACTTGCTGATTACGGGTGTTTCACTGCCAGGACCCCCACCAATCCTAAGAACAGGGTGTCTGGAACAAGCGGCTGTTAAGAATGCGCAACAACACTTCTTTCATTATGGGACAATGATGGGGCTGATATGCTGATGATGGACTATGATGGGGCTGATGTGCTGATGATGGACTATGATGGGGCTGATGTGCTGATGATGGACTATGATGGGGTTGATGTGCTGATGATGGACTATGATGGGGCTGATGTGCTGATGATGAACTATGATTGGGATGATGAAGTCTGCAATAACAGAGCATAGCAGTACAACCCCTTAGCCTGGAGTGCCCTAACAAATAGCTGGGGAGGGTCCGAGCTCACAGTCAGACCTTAGAAGAAGAGTTAATAGTTTTGTTTCTTCTGTCTTAAAGGACAAAAAAGGCTTACAGTATATACTCGCGTATAAGTCGAGATTTTCAGCCCATTTTTTGGGGCTGAAAGTCCCCCTCTCGGCTTATACGCGAGTCATATACCGGGGGTCGGCCAGGGAGGGGGAGCGGGAGGGGGTGTCGGAGATCATACTCACCTCTCCTGGCATGTTTCTGCAGCCCCCCGTGCTTATTCCATCTTCTCGGCGCTGTTCTTCCTGCTTTCAGCGGTCACGTGGTACGCTCATTACCCTCATTAATATGCACATATGTAATGAGCGGCACCACGTGACCGCAGAAAGCAGGAAGAACAGCACTGAGAAGATGGAACAAGCACGGGGGGCTGCAGAGACATGCCAGGAGAGGTGAGTATAACGGGGGGAGCCATATTCACCTGTGCCCCATTCCACCGCTGCGCATCGCTCTGCTGTCTTGCTTCCTCTGGCAGTGACGTTAAGGTCAGAGGGTGCCATGACGTAGTTAGCAGGCGCCCTCTGCCTGAACAGTCACTGCAGAGCCAGCAACGCTGAGGAGCAGCAGCTGCAGCAGTGACAAGGTGAGTATATAGTTTTTTTTTTCATTTTTTTAATTGAGGCTGCGGCAGCAGCATTGTAAGGGGCCACTAATCACTGTGCAGCAATACAAGGGGCCACTCATCACTGTGCAGCATTATAAGGGGCCACTCATCACTGTGCAGCATTATAAGGGGCCACTCATCACTGTGCAGCATTATAAGGGGCCACTCATCACTGTGCAGCATTATAAGGGGCCACTCATCACCTTGCAGCATTATAAGGGGCCACTCATCACCGTGCAGCATAATAAGGGGCCACTAATCACCGTGCAGCATAATAAGGAGCCACTAATCACTGCAGCATTTCAAGGGGCCACTAATCACTGTGCAGCATTATAAGGGGCCACTCATCACTGTGCAGCATTACAAGGGGCCACTCATCACTGTGCAGCATTACAAGGGGCCACTAATAACTGTGCAGCATTACAAGGGGCCACTAATCACTGTGCAGCATTACAAGGGGCCACTAATCACTGTGCAGCATTACAAGGGGCCACTAATCACTGTGCAGCATTATATGGGGCCAGTAATCACTGTGCAGCATTATATAGGGCCAGTAATCACTGTGCAGCATTATATGGGGCCACTCATCACTGTGCTGCATTATAAGAGGCCACTCATCACTGTGCAGCATTATAAGGGGGCCTCTCATCACTGTGCAGCATTATACGGGGCCACTAATCACTGTGCAGCATTACAAAGGGCCACTAATCACCGTGCAGCATAAGGGGCCACTAATCACTGCATTTCAAGGGGCCACTAATCACTGTGCAGCATTATAAGTGGCCACTAATCACCGTGCAGCATTGTAAGGGGCCACTAATCAATGTGCAGCATTATAAGGGGCCACTAATCACTGTGCAGCATTATAAGGGGCCACTAATCACTGTGCAGCATTATAAGGGGCCACTAATCACTGTGCAGCATTATAAGGGGCCACTAATCATTGTGCAGCATTATAAGGGTCCACTCTCCATGCAGCATTATAAGGGGCCACCAATCACTGTGCAGCATTATATGGGGCATATGTTATTATGGACCATGTTATAGGGCTACCATTATTCACTGTGCAGCATTATTAGGCATATTTTTGTATGGAGCATCTTATGGAACCCATCATGAACTTTATGGAGCATTATATGGGGCCATCATGAACTTTATGGAGCATCTTATGGGGCCCATTTTATTTTTGAAATTTACCAGTAGCTTCGGCATTTTCCACCCTAGGTTTATAGGCGAGTCAATAAGTTTTCCCAGTTTTTTGTGACAAAATTAGGGTGGTCGGCTTATACATGGGTCGGCTTATACACGAGTATATACGGACTTCTAAAGAAAATTGCCCCCAAGTTATTTTGAGCGACCCCGCCTGCTGTACCATCCTTGTGATTTACGAGAACGTTTCTCACTTCCTGCTAGGACAGCGGAAACCCAAGGAGTAAAGAGAGAAGGTCCTTATGGCTGCATGGAGTAATGCTGGAAATCTCTAAGTCTGCGGGGACAACAGAGACTTTAGAAGAAGGCAAACCAAGGTTTAGTGCTAGCACTAGTGTGAGAGAAGGTTTATACTACAGGACAGAAGTGCTGTAACAGGAAAGAACCTAACAAATAAAAAAGATTGTAGACAAACCAGATTTTGCTATCTATTCATGTCATTGCCTTCCATATTACAGAGAAATTTCCCTAAATCCGGTATCTGATAATCCACAATGATGTATATTCAGGGTCGAACTGGGGTGTCTGGGGCCCACCAGGGGAATGGACTCTAGGGCCCCATCCTACAGCTATATGCTAATATCTGTCAGTCGTTATCCCCATTATAGTGGAGCATCGGCTGTAAAACACAGGCGGCTCCTGTACATCTACTGTGCATCCCCATAACTGGGATGTATAATTACGGTAGTTTACATTAATGTGGTTCTTTGGTTAAAACAATTTATCACCGATCCATGGGCTCTATAGGATAGCTGATCGCATACGTCCGACCATTAGAAACTGCACCGACCGGAAGAATGAGAAAGTTTTATCGTTGATAGGACACTTATCCCCATTTTAAAATGGAGCAGCAGGTTAGATATCTGACCGAAGCTTCATTCATTCTCTTTGGAGCTTCTATAAAAATACAAGTGCAGCCACTGAGGGAATGAATGGATCAGTGGTCAAGTCGGACATGCCACTCCAGTCTAATGGGGATAAAAAGTTCCACATTTTGCTGAATGGGTCCAAGTAGTTAGACCCCCCCAATCAATACGTTATCACTTGTCCTGTGAATAGGAGATTACGTTTTTCCACAGGAAACCCCTGTAAGTGCATCTCTGCCGCTGTTTACAAAGTATTTAATCTCTAATGGAAATAAAGAATATTCTCCTAATTAATATCAGAGAAGACTAATGACCGTCAAACACAACACAATCCACTGTACCAAGACCAATAATACCACATACAGGGGAGAAATACCACCACACCATGACCAGACCACATAGTACCCGCATCATATCACATAAAAGGCACAAATACAACCACACCATGACCAGACCACATATTACCACCACATAGTGACCGAATAATATGACATATTACCAGCATATAGGGACCAAATAATAATTCATACACGGAGAAATACTTCCACACTGTGAACAGTCCACAAATTACCACCACTTATTGATGGAATACTACAGTACTGATTATGAATACAAACCACAATAATAACAACACTGTTATTACCACCAGTGACATTATACACAGTACCTCTGTATATAGTGTCAGTGTACAGGTAATACAGTGATTACCAGTGACATTATACACAGGAGCTCAGTGATCACTGGCAACATTATTGTCAAGGTTTGCTCAGCTTGTGGGATTAGGTAGTTCAGAGGTTAATGTGGATGGCCTCACTCTGAGATTCTGGGAGGCTTTTTAAAGCCTCATTGTGGGCTCATTCCTCATCGTTTATACTCAGACCCTTGGCCGAGTGTGTGTGACCCTGGTGTGCTTTGTGACTGTAATACTTTATGCTTGTTTGGTTTTGATCTGGTTCTGTCCCTGTTACGAGTTCTGCCTGTCCCTCTTGTACTGCGTTGCTATCTCTGTGTATGACTCATTGCCTATGACCTGACTATTCTCTGATTGCCCCTCTTGTACTGTGCAGCTATCTCCATGTATGACTCATTGCTTACGTTCTGACTACTCTCTGCTCGCCCCTCTGGTATCGCGCCGCCCTCTCCATGTATGACCGCCCGTTTGTCTGACCTGAGTTCCCCTCGCCTCTACTCCAGGATTCCTGTAGTAGAGTCCTACAATCATCTTCAGAAGTGGGACACTAAGCCCCGCCCCCTGTGGTCACATGATCGTAGGTCCTTGTACTTCTTACTACCTTCAGCATCGCAGGTCCCGTCTGCCTCAACTTTCCCTGCAGTATCGGACCCCGGGCCCTCCCGCAGTAGGGGTGAGTCACGCTGCTCAGCCGTGGCAGTTCGCCGACGCTGACAGGATCCTGATATTTATACACAGAAGATCTGCATACAGTGTCAGTGTAATACAGTGACCACCAGTGAAATTATACACAGGAGCTTTTGGAAGTGCATTGAGCAGCAGGGTGGTTTGCTGGTGAAGGGAAAAAAAATCTCTTTAAATCTTCTGCCTGAGCGAGTGTAAACGAGCTGAGTGTGACCTGAGCGTAAGTGCGAACGGTGGTAAGTGTGTGACTTGTGATTCAGTGACTTTGGATTCAGGGAGTTTGCAAAGGAGGTATTACTGAATTGCTGTTATATTTTATTAATACTTTTTATTTATTTTTACTTATCTTTTCTGTCTGGTGCAATCCCCATTAGGAATGTGCTCCACTATTGCCAATGCCATCCAGTGTACGTCTTGCCGCATGTACGCAATCCTTGACCAGCCAGTCGAGGGTGCATACTGCTGTGCGAGATGTGAGCACATTGTGCATTTGGAAGCCCAGATACTGGATTTAAATGTGCAGCTGGCAACACTGAGATCAATAGACAATATGGAAAGGAGACTTCTACTCACTGAGCAGATGCTCAATGAGATAGATGAGGGGGGGATGCTAGGTTGGAGCTGCAGGACAGTGAAGCAGTAAGATGGGTGACAGTTAGAAGGTGGGGTAGACAGAAGAGTGCCAGGGAGGCTAGTCCTGATCTGGCACAACCCAATAAGTTTGCCAAGTTGGCAGATGAGGGGAGTGTCAGTGCAGGGGTAGCACTGCTGCAGCAAGGCATGTCCTCTGAAAGCCAGAGGAGTATATGCTCCAGTAAGGGGAGAAATAGGAGAGCAGGGCAGGCCAGACAGGTGCTGGTAGTGGGGGACTCAATTATTAGGGGAACAGATAGGGCAATCTGTCACAAAGAAAGGGATCGTCGAACGGTGTGCTGCCTATCTGGCGCGCAAGTCTGACACATCGCTGACCGGGTTGACAGATTACTGGGAGGGGCTGGTGAGGATCCAGCGGTCATGGTGCACATTGGTACAAATGACACAGAGGTAGGTGGAAGGTCCTTAAAGATGATTTCAGGGAATTAGGCTGCAATCTTAAGGCAAGGACCTCCAAGGTGGTATTTTTGGAAATATTTCCTGTACCACGTGCCACGCCAGAGAGGAGATTAGGGAAGTTAATAAGTGGTTCAAGAATTAGTGTAGGAAGGAGGGGTTTGGGTTCCTGGAGAACTGGGCCGACTTCTCAGTTGGCTACAGGTTCTACGCTAGGGACGGGCTGCACATCAATGGGGAGGGTGCAGCTGTGCTGGGGAAAAAAATGGCTAGAAGGGTGGAGGAGTGTTTAAATTTGGAACTAGGGGAGGGTATTCATTTTATAAGAGGGGAAGACTGTGTAGATAGAGACCTGGGCACAAATAATGAAATTGGGGGTGGTAGTGGCATGGGGGGTGAGGTTAGAACAGTTAATAATTTAAGAAATAGAGGTACAGACATACATAAAGTGCATGTATACAAATGCCAGAAGCCTCGCCAACAAAATGGAGGACTTAGAATTAATTTTGTTGGAAGATAAGGTATATTGCACCCCCTCATAGGGTATAAGGCTGCCCCCTCATAGGGTATAATGCTTCTCCCCCCTCATAGGGTATAATGCACCCCCTCATAGGGTATAATGCTGCCCCCTCATAGGGTATAACACTAGATAGATAGATAGATAGATATGTGATAATTAGATGTATAGATAGATAATAGATAGATAGATCTATGGATAGACAGATAGATATAAAGATATAAAGATAATAGATAGTGAAAGATATAGGTAGCTATAGAGATAGATAGACCTAGATAGATATAGATAGATAAATAGATAGATAGGGGATAAATAGATATATGGATAGATAGATAGAAAGATAGATAGATAGATAGATAGATATAAAGATAATAGATAGTGATAGCTATAGATAGGTATATAGATAGATAGATAGGGGATAAATAGATAGATCTATGGATAGATGATATATAGATGGATAGATATAAAGATAATAGATAGAGATAGATATAGATAGGTATAGAGATAGATGGATATAGACTATTTATATCTATCTATATCTACCTCTATATCTATCTATCTATCTATATCTATCTCTATATCTAAGATAGAGACAGATAGATATAGAGATAGAGATATAGATATACAGATAGAAATAGATAGATATAGAGATATATAGATATAGAGACAGATAGATATAGAGATAGATATAGATAGATATAGAGATATATAAAAAACAAACCACAATACTCACCTCTCCTCCTGCTCCCACGCTGATGACGGCTTCAGTGTCAGCAGCTGACCCGTCTGCCAGACACACAGCGGGTGCGCGATGAAGTGACGTCATCGCGCATCGGCTGTGAGTCAGGAGCAGAGGGGACTGATGGGAGAGAGATGCTCTCTCTTCCACTGCAATTGAGCGTGGCGCCGGCTGCCTAGGTTGGGGAGCGGGGCCCCGGGGTGAGTGAAGGCCGAGAGTGAATGAATATTCATTTCTCTTTAGTAGTGGGGACAGTGGCTCCTGCCTCCTGACACCCGCTGCTGCTCCGCTGGCAGGGCCCCCATAGCAGCTGTGTGGCACTGGCTGGGGGCCCCTGGAGCAGTGGGGGCCCTAGGCAACTGCTATCCCTGTATACCAGTAGAGGTGCCAGGGCCCACCAGATGCCAGGGCCCACCGGAGAATCAGTCCGACGCTACCTGTCTGTATATATAATGTCAGTGTACAAGTAATAGAATGATCACTGGAGACATACACAGGAGTTCTGTATATAGTGTATAGTGTACAGGTAATACAGTGACTCACCAGTAACATTATACACAGGAGCTCTGCATATAGTCAGCGTACAGGTAATACAAGGATCACCAGCGACATTATACACAGGAGCTCTGTATATACTATATAATGTAAGTGTCCAGGTAAATCACTGACTTACCAGTGACCTCTGTATTTGTAGCGATTCATCTTCGCTTTTCTTCCTCTTCCAGCCAGGACACGTTTGCTGCAGAAAATAACACACTATACTTGATCACTTCTAGACCACATTCCCCACTTTCCCCCCCGACTTCTACACTTTATGTGTAAAGGTCAGCCAGGGCAGTAGTCGTGGCTGAGTATTTCGGGTTCGGGCATTGTATACCCTGACCTCCCTCTACAGGAAAACGGTACCTCTTCTCTTGCATGGTACGGTGAATACTCACCGTGCCGTCAGCGTCCCCTTTGCTACGCCGACTTGATGCTGATCCTTGATCCCAATGAATAGAGACACAGTCCAGGGCAACTCTTAACTGAGCAAATTTATTTTCTTCAGGACACAGCACATCCACATAGTTTCCAGCATTTTCATCACAGTAAAGACAGCACATTACTTCATCTTTCCCTTCACTGTTCCTTGCAGTGTTTCCGTTTGACGAAGCGTCTCAGATGGCTCCTCAGTGTCCTCCCTGTATAGCGTCACCACGGTGAAGCGCTCTCCAGCATGTTTCGCCCCGGACATCAGAGATTCAGCCCACGTAGCTTTCCACCACATTCTGGAGTGACCTGCCCGTACCCTTTTACGGTAACCTTCAATCTTCCTCTGTTTACTTACACTCTTTTCCACTTTATTGCTGATTCTGCAGTACCGTGTTCTTCTCTAGATGGCTGGGCATCAGCTTTAACATCACGGGGTAGTTAGGCAGCTCAGGCATATAGCCCACCCGAGCACAAAGGGGTCAGGCCTCTGACTGCCTGAAACTGGAAGACCATCCTGGCTTATTCTCCAGCTATCCCCTCCTACAGTTAACTCCTATATGTCCTACAGCTACATCTACTGTGCAATGAGCTCAGTGCCCCATCTAGTGACCATAGCCCAGACTGCACTGTCCCTACCAAGTACAAGGTGCAGAAACATAGCTTATGCTATATAAATAATACAGCAACATGAAATATACGATAATGCGCAACAATGGTATAACATATATATAAATATATATACAAGTACAACAGCAACATGGGGGTTTAAAGGGGTAAGACTCTCAACCCCTTACACATGTCTACATATTGATATTAGTCATGTATTATACTACAGCACAGGCACCATTTTGATGAATGCAAACCTTTTTTTTGTAACCCCACAAACACCCGGAGCACCAGAATCTCAATAACTGAAATTTACAAATACAGATTACACAACAACCACAAGATGCATTTCATCACCCAGGTCACCTCATTTTAATCAGTATAACAGCGTAGACCTGACACTGTCTGTACTTTACTGTTCACAATCCTGCTGACAGGATCCCTTTAAATCTAAATTTTAATAAGTTTGTTCTTTTCTGCGCTAAACGTCCCCCAAACCCTGAGGACGGCGAGTATACCTTGGTTGTGTTTTGCTGTATGTGTATACAAAAGTAAAAGAAGAGCACCTATCAGGGGCTCAGAAAAGCTGGGTGGCATGTGTGCTAGTGTGTGACCCAGCGCAGGTGTCTCACTGGCCTATCAAAACAGTGACCGATAGCAGCAAACAGTGTGATGTGGATGTGAGAACTGTCTGCGGGGTGCGCTTAGGTGAGTGGACAAAAGAATATGGGAGGTTCACCTTTATAGTAACATCCCAGGGCAGGTGTGTCGTGAGCAAGTGGTGTTCAAGAAATATTGGTGGCAGTGGTTGTGACTTATCCTGACACACAATGTACAGGGAAATGGGAAAATTGTGAAAAAAAACGCAATTCTGACCTTAATTATGTTTACGGCGTACATTATGTGGTAAAAATGACCATGTAATATGATTCTCCTCATCAGTATGATTACAGAGATACTAAACGTGCCCAGATTTTTAAATTATTTTAGTGGTAGAAAAAAAATCAAGACTTTGAAATAAAAAATATGTTGGAGTTTGTGTTGCCATTTTCCGAGACCCGTAGTTTTACTTTTTCGTTCAATAGAGCTATGAGAGGGATTATTTTTTCATAAGGCGAGACGTTATTATGGATATTACTTTGGGATACATATGACATTTTAGTTGCTTGTTACGTATTTTAAGTGGTATTGCAGCGACCAAAAAATACCGCAATGTTGGCGTTTTTAAATTTTTTGTGTTTACCAATTGGGTTAATTATTTTTATATTTTGATAGCTCGGACTTTGCTGGATGTGGCGATATCACTTGACATTTTTTTTTATGTTCATTTTCAATGGAGGAAAATTGAACTTTTATGAGTTTTTTTTCAGATTTGTTTAAATCTTTTTTTGTTGTTTTACTTTTCTTTTCACTTCATTTATCGCTCCCTAAGGCCCCTTTCACACTTCAGTTTTTTGCAATCAGTCACAATCCGTCAGGTTTTGACAAAAACGGATCCTCAATTTTTTTTGGAGGATCCGTTTTTTCCCCATTGACTTGCATTAATGGCGGATTGTGACGGATGGCTGTCCGTTTCATCCGTTTTTTTTTGAGGATCCGCCAAAAGTTGCTGTCCGTCACTATCCTCAAAGATTTCAAAACGGAGCTTGCAACAAAACTCTCTCTCTCTCTCCTTCCCGACCAGCATTTCCTTTAAATTTCCTCATTTTCAGGATCCTGTGTCATCCGTTCACATCAGTTCAGAACGGATCCGCTTGTCTGCCTTTTTGGCGGATTTGAACTGATGCAAAAAACTGAAGTGTGAAAGAGGCCTAAGCTGTACTACATACAGGGGCTAATGGTGCAGCAGAAGTGTGAACTTTTTGATGCTTTTGTTTAATATTTTCCACTATATTATATGGAGAGCATAAAAAACGCATGCAAAATTCCAATGAAGTCTCCAATTGTGGAACTGAAGCATTCCTCTACTAAAAAAAATGCATTCGAAAAAACTGCCACAAAAAAATACAATAAAAAGTTTTGATTGCTTTAGTGCGAATACCTATGGAAACAATGCAGCACTTCTGCACGTGTGAACATGGCCCAGGAGAGACTCTGGACAATTTGTACGTTCTACACCAGGTTCACACTTGGGGTTATTTATTTTTTTATCACTACTTAGAATTACAGACAAATTAAAAAAAGTGATCTGAGCCAATTATATGGAAAAAATACAATATTATTTAACATTTATTCTGAAGCTATATGAAATAATTCCGACTACAGCAATGGTCTGTGCCCATCACGGGTGATCCGTGTTACCGGGAAGAGAGGAGGAGACATTCCTACAAGGAGCTGACAATAGATACATCACATTATCTCACATATGAGGATACAGAATTATACAGGTTTGAAAATATCAAATAGAAAGATTTGCCTGTAAACAGGTAAAAAAGCAAAAACAGTAAATAAAGCAATGACTTGGGCTCTTGTACCGGTAAGTTTTTATACATCTCATCCCAATCCAGCTAACCCCTATCCGTACAGTGGCAGCTGGTATTGGATGGTCTGCCATGGGTAACATAACTAGTTCTCCTATATTAGACCCATTGCCATGTTCGTCTTTATGACATCACAGAAGCGTTGTCCACGAGTCATGGAATGTTCCGCAAGAACGGTCAGTGCGAGGCAAGCAGAGATAGAGAGGAGAGCTGAACACTAACCCAGAGCGACTTGTAAATCACTTTTTACTTGTTTTGTTTATTTTTTTTACTTTTATTTCTTTTTTTTGGGAGTGTTTTCTACCATCCGCACACACTTTTGTGTGTGTGGAGGGGAAGGCAGCCTAATGGCTGCACCCGTAGCTGGAGGAAAGTTCCAACCACGGAGACGTCTCCCACATGCCAGGACATCCCTATACAGTCAGAGGCCTGAACACCACCAAAGGCCAACTGGCTTCACGGGGTATGTGATGGCAGTGCTTTATTATATCGTGTCAATTATTAAATGCCTGTTCAAAACACCAGAAAAGGCAAAGGACCGATATTCCAGACTGAAAAGTCCACCACCATATCCTACAATGCCCGAAATAGGCCGATTCGTACAACCTGCAGCAAACATCAGCGCAGAGCCAGAGGGTATGAAGGAACGCCTGATACTCACCAGAACAGTAGATGAGGAAGAGACAACAGCCACATTGCCCAGGAGCCCATCCCCATGCACCTGGATGGAGCTAACTCCCTCTCAAGCACGTATACTCCTCAGTATGCCTTACGACCATCAACCGCGTATTAAGGTGACTGCTAAACAAGGCTACAATCCTACACCACACCTGCCAGTCAGCTATACCACTGGAAAGATCATGCAAGTAATGCTGATGAGCCCACAGGATGTACAACGTGCCTACAAGAGAGATTTGGGTTTCCTTCCAAGTCCTAGGAAGATCATTCTCCCGAGAAGAGAATTCCGCGGCACTTTGATTTAGCCGGCGGAAAATGTAGTGGCGAGTTGCTTGCAGCAAGCACATACCATCTTCTGCACAGCTGCTTCTTAGACAGATTTTCCGGTTTTGACTATGGCTTGATCAATGGATCATGTTTCTATACTGCCGCCTGCCCTGACCTCTGCTTGTTTAAAGTTATGCATCTACACTGCCGCCTGCCCTGACCTTTGCTTGCTCAATGGATTATGTTTTTGAACTGCCGCCTGCCTGACCTCTGCTTGCTCAATGGATTGTTTCTGCACTGCCGCCTGCCTTCACCTCTGCTTGCTCAATGGATTATGTTTTTGAACTGCCGCCTACCCTGACCTCTGCTTGCTCAATGGATTATGTTTCTGCACTGCCGCCTGCCTTGACCTCTGCTTGCTCAGTGGATTATGTTTTTGAACTGCCGCCTGCCCTGACCTCTGCTTGCTCAATGGATTATGTTTTTGAACTGACGCCTGCCCTGACCTCTGCTTGCTCAATGGATTATGTTTCTGCACTGCCGCCTGCCTGACCTCTGCTTGCTCAATGGAATTATGTTTTTGAACTGCCGCCTGCCCTGACCTCAGCTTGCTCAATGGATTATGTTTCTGCACTGCCGCCTGCCCTGACCTCAGCTTGCTCAATGGATTATGCTTCTGCACTGCCGCCTGCCCTGACCTCTGCTTGTTTCCGGTTATTAATCTGTGATACTAATAAAAATGTATATTATTCTGCACTATATGGACTGTGGGTCGTTTTTTTTCTTTGGTTTTATGGTTGTTTCCGGTTATGTTTTTGCACTGCTGCCTGCCCTGACCTCTGCTTGTTTCCGGTTATGTTTCTGCACTGCTGCCTGCCCTGACCTTTGCTTGTTTCTGACTACTCATTTGCCTGCTGATTTTGTACTTCTTCCTCAATGCCTGCACTTTTAAGACCCCAGTAGAGCTAATTTATATAAATCCTGCATCCTAACAATGAAGCCGGGTTATAGGGCTTCTGATCACAATGGTAGGATGATGCCTCAATGTGAAGAAGGGTAGCACCAGTTCTTCACCTAACAGTATGGAATGCTTATCTAAAAAAATGAAAAAGGAACAGTACAGTATAGACAAAGGTCCCATAAACTCAACAAGAACAAACCATTAAGAACTTTAAGCATAAACATGTGAGACAACAAACCAAGTGGCTCAGAATACCACATCCGACCCAACCAGCAGTTTTGTTGAAGGTATTTTCCTCTGATCTTTCGTTAAGAGGGTACAACATCTCAAATACATTAGACTGGTGTGGGTCTCCAACCATTTAGGAACCCTCAAATCAATAGTACAGGGGTCTTGAATCAGCCACAAAATCGCTTCAGGAAGAATTGGGTGGAGCACTGGTTTCATATGTACCCTGCCGCTCATGTCAAGGTCTATGAAAATAACCAAACACAAGGCTGAGTACTCAGATCTTATAGGAACCTCCCCAATAGTGAATGGCCATCTGTACATTCATAGTTCCCCAGGTCTGTAGACAGATGCGGGTTTCACGTCCGGGACCTCTGCCTATCAGACATTTATAGAATATTTTATGGATAACACATAAATGTATGGGAAAACTCCTCTTGTAAATAGTGCGCCTCAAGTTTCTTCTGCTGTTTGCAGTGGAATGTAGTCATCATAGCTAATATGAGGGAAGGATTCCTGAGAGGGGGTATACATCTACTATATCCATATTCTGTGGATATCTACCCTAATAAAGCTTATGGACGGTGAGTGCAGTGATGAGACCGACCCTTTATCAACATGTTCTGTCCCACAAACTAATGTAGTACACTGCACTGACCGCCGATAGACTTTATTCTCCAAAGACAATTTAAGTTTGTTATATGTATTAAAATACTTTTTTTCCCAGAATTATCTAAGAATTATCGACAAGGAAAATGGACTCAAGATAAAGCTTAGAAACATATATTTCTTTACAGCTCCTGATATAGGTATTGCGGTCTTTAAAAACAGTAGTCCCCAACTTCTGCCTCCTCAGCAAGTTATCCCCTAGCCATTGGTAGATCATAACTTGCTGATTACGGGTGTTTCACTGCCAGGACCCCCACCAATCCTAAGAACAGGGTGTCTGGAACAAGCGGCTGTTAAGAATGCGCAACAACACTTCTTTCATTATGGGACAATGATGGGGCTGATATGCTGATGATGGACTATGATGGGGCTGATGTGCTGATGATGGACTATGATGGGGCTGATGTGCTGATGATGGACTATGATGGGGTTGATGTGCTGATGATGGACTATGATGGGGCTGATGTGCTGATGATGAACTATGATTGGGATGATGAAGTCTGCAATAACAGAGCATAGCAGTACAACCCCTTAGCCTGGAGTGCCCTAACAAATAGCTGGGGAGGGTCTGAGCTCACAGTCAGACCTTAGAAGAAGAGTTAATAGTTTTGTTTCTTCTGTCTTAAAGGACAAAAAAGGCTTACAGTATATACTCGCGTATAAGTCGAGATTTTCAGCCCATTTTTTGGGGCTGAAAGTCCCCCTCTCGGCTTATACGCGAGTCATATACCGGGGGTCGGCCAGGGAGGGGGAGCGGGGGGGGGTGTCGGAGATCATACTCACCTCTCCTGGCATGTTTCTGCAGCCCCCCGTGCTTATTCCATCTTCTCGGCGCTGTTCTTCCTGCTTTCAGCGGTCACGTGGTACGCTCATTACCCTCATTAATATGCACATATGTAATGAGCGGCACCACGTGACCGCAGAAAGCAGGAAGAACAGCACTGAGAAGATGGAACAAGCACGGGGGGCTGCAGAGACATGCCAGGAGAGGTGAGTATAACGGGGGGAGCCATATTCACCTGTGCCCCATTCCACCGCTGCGCATCGCTCTGCTGTCTTGCTTCCTCTGGCAGTGACGTTAAGGTCAGAGGGTGCCATGACGTAGTTAGCAGGCGCCCTCTGCCTGAACAGTCACTGCAGAGCCAGCAACGCTGAGGAGCAGCAGCTGCAGCAGTGACAAGGTGAGTATATAGTTTTTTTTTTCATTTTTTTAATTGAGGCTGCGGCAGCAGCATTGTAAGGGGCCACTAATCACTGTGCAGCAATACAAGGGGCCACTCATCACTGTGCAGCATTATAAGGGGCCACTCATCACTGTGCAGCATTATAAGGGGCCACTCATCACTGTGCAGCATTATAAGGGGCCACTCATCACTGTGCAGCATTATAAGGGGCCACTCATCACCTTGCAGCATTATAAGGGGCCACTCATCACCGTGCAGCATAATAAGGGGCCACTAATCACCGTGCAGCATAATAAGGAGCCACTAATCACTGCAGCATTTCAAGGGGCCACTAATCACTGTGCAGCATTATAAGGGGCCACTCATCACTGTGCAGCATTACAAGGGGCCACTCATCACTGTGCAGCATTACAAGGGCCCACTAATAACTGTGCAGCATTATAAGGGGCCACTCATCACTGTGCAGCATTATAAGGGGCCACTCATCACTGTGCAGCATTATAAGGGGCCACTCATCACTGTGCAGCATTATAAGGGGCCACTCATCACCTTGCAGCATTATAAGGGGCCACTCATCACAGTGCAGCATAATAAGGGGCCACTAATCACCGTGCAGCATAATAAGGAGCCACTAATCACTGCAGCATTTCAAGGGGCCACTAATCACTGTGCAGCATTATAAGGGGCCACTCATCACTGTGCAGCATTACAAGGGGCCACTCATCACTGTGCAGCATTACAAGGGGCCACTAATAACTGTGCAGCATTACAAGGGGCCACTAATCACTGTGCAGCATTACAAGGGGCCACTAATCACTGTGCAGCATTACAAGGGGCCACTAATCACTGTGCAGCATTATATGGGGCCAGTAATCACTGTGCAGCATTATATAGGGCCAGTAATCACTGTGCAGCATTATATGGGGCCACTCATCACTGTGCTGCATTATAAGAGGCCACTCATCACTGTGCAGCATTATAAGGGGGCCTCTCATCACTGTGCAGCATTATACGGGGCCACTAATCACTGTGCAGCATTACAAAGGGCCACTAATCACCGTGCAGCATAAGGGGCCACTAATCACTGCATTTCAAGGGGCCACTAATCACTGTGCAGCATTATAAGTGGCCACTAATCACCGTGCAGCATTGTAAGGGGCCACTAATCAATGTGCAGCATTATAAGGGGCCACTAATCACTGTGCAGCATTATAAGGGGCCACTAATCACTGTGCAGCATTATAAGGGGCCACTAATCATTGTGCAGCATTATAAGGGTCCACTCTCCATGCAGCATTATAAGGGGCCACCAATCACTGTGCAGCATTATATGGGGCATATGTTATTATGGACCATGTTATAGGGCTACCATTATTCACTGTGCAGCATTATTAGGCATATTTTTGTATGGAGCATCTTATGGAACCCATCATGAACTTTATGGAGCATTATATGGGGCCATCATGAACTTTATGGAGCATCTTATGGGGCCCATTTTATTTTTGAAATTTACCAGTAGCTTCGGCATTTTCCACCCTAGGTTTATAGGCGAGTCAATAAGTTTTCCCAGTTTTTTGTGACAAAATTAGGGTGGTCGGCTTATACATGGGTCGGCTTATACACGAGTATATACGGACTTCTAAAGAAAATTGCCCCCAAGTTATTTTGAGCGACCCCGCCTGCTGTACCATCCTTGTGATTTACGAGAACGTTTCTCACTTCCTGCTAGGACAGCGGAAACCCAAGGAGTAAAGAGAGAAGGTCCTTATGGCTGCATGGAGTAATGCTGGAAATCTCTAAGTCTGCGGGGACAACAGAGACTTTAGAAGAAGGCAAACCAAGGTTTAGTGCTAGCACTAGTGTGAGAGAAGGTTTATACTACAGGACAGAAGTGCTGTAACAGGAAAGAACCTAACAAATAAAAAAGATTGTAGACAAACCAGATTTTGCTATCTATTCATGTCATTGCCTTCCATATTACAGAGAAATTTCCCTAAATCCGGTATCTGATAATCCACAATGATGTATATTCAGGGTCGAACTGGGGTGTCTGGGGCCCACCAGGGGAATGGACTCTAGGGCCCCATCCTACAGCTATATGCTAATATCTGTCAGTCGTTATCCCCATTATAGTGGAGCATCGGCTGTAAAACACAGGCGGCTCCTGCACATCTACTGTGCATCCCCATAACTGGGATGTATAATTACGGTAGTTTACATTAATGTGGTTCTTTGGTTAAAACAATTTATCACCGATCCATGGGCTCTATAGGATAGCTGATCGCATACGTCCGACCATTAGAAACTGCACCGACCGGAAGAATGAGAAAGTTTTATCGTTGATAGGACACTTATCCCCATTTTAAAATGGAGCAGCAGGTTAGATATCTGACCGAAGCTTCATTCATTCTCTTTGGAGCTTCTATAAAAATACAAGTGCAGCCACTGAGGGAATGAATGGATCAGTGGTCAAGTCGGACATGCCACTCCAGTCTAATGGGGATAAAAAGTTCCACATTTTGCTGAATGGGTCCAAGTAGTTAGACCCCCCCAATCAATACGTTATCACTTGTCCTGTGAATAGGAGATTACGTTTTTCCACAGGAAACCCCTGTAAGTGCATCTCTGCCGCTGTTTACAAAGTATTTAATCTCTAATGGAAATAAAGAATATTCTCCTAATTAATATCAGAGAAGACTAATGACCGTCAAACACAACACAATCCACTGTACCAAGACCAATAATACCACATACAGGGGAGAAATACCACCACACCATGACCAGACCACATAGTACCCGCATCATATCACATAAAAGGCACAAATACAACCACACCATGACCAGACCACATATTACCACCACATAGTGACCGAATAATATGACATATTACCAGCATATAGGGACCAAATAATAATTCATACACGGAGAAATACTTCCACACTGTGAACAGTCCACAAATTACCACCACTTATTGATGGAATACTACAGTACTGATTATGAATACAAACCACAATAATAACAACACTGTTATTACCACCAGTGACATTATACACAGTACCTCTGTATATAGTGTCAGTGTACAGGTAATATAGTGATTACCAGTGACATTATACACAGGAGCTCAGTGATCACTGGCAACATTATTGTCAAGGTTTGCTCAGCTTGTGGGATTAGGTAGTTCAGAGGTTAATGTGGATGGCCTCACTCTGAGATTCTGGGAGGCTTTTTAAAGCCTCATTGTGGGCTCATTCCTCATCGTTTATACTCAGACCCTTGGCCGAGTGTGTGTGACCCTGGTGTGCTTTGTGACTGTAATACTTTATGCTTGTTTGGTTTTGATCTGGTTCTGTCCCTGTTACGAGTTCTGCCTGTCCCTCTTGTACTGCGTTGCTATCTCTGTGTATGACTCATTGCCTATGACCTGACTATTCTCTGATTGCCCCTCTTGTACTGTGCAGCTATCTCCATGTATGACTCATTGCTTACGTTCTGACTACTCTCTGCTCGCCCCTCTGGTATCGCGCCGCCCTCTCCATGTATGACCGCCCGTTTGTCTGACCTGAGTTCCCCTCGCCTCTACTCCAGGATTCCTGTAGTAGAGTCCTACAATCATCTTCAGAAGTGGGACACTAAGCCCCGCCCCCTGTGGTCACATGATCGTAGGTCCTTGTACTTCTTACTACCTTCAGCATCGCAGGTCCCGTCTGCCTCAACTTTCCCTGCAGTATCGGACCCCGGGCCCTCCCGCAGTAGGGGTGAGTCACGCTGCTCAGCCATGGCAGTTCGCCGACGCTGACAGGATCCTGATATTTATACACAGAAGATCTGCATACAGTGTCAGTGTAATACAGTGACCACCAGTGAAATTATACACAGGAGCTTTTGGAAGTGCATTGAGCAGCAGGGTGGTTTGCTGGTGAAGGGAAAAAAAATCTCTTTAAATCTTCTGCCTGAGCGAGTGTAAGCGAGCTGAGTGTGACCTGAGCGTCAGTGCGAACGGTGGTAAGTGTGTGACTTGTGATTCAGTGACTTTGGATTCAGGGAGTTTGCAAAGGAGGTATTACTGAATTGCTGTTATATTTTATTAATACTTTTTATTTATTTTTACTTAGCTTTTCTGTCTGGTGCAATCCCCATTAGGAATGTGCTCCACTATTGCCAATGCCATCCAGTGTACGTCTTGACGCATGTACGCAATCCTTGACCAGCCAGTCGAGGGTGCATACTGCTGTGCGAGATGTGAGCACATTGTGCATTTGGAAGCCCAGATACTGGATTTAAATGTGCAGCTGGCAACACTGAGATCAATAGACAATATGGAAAGGAGACTTCTACTCACTGAGCAGACGCTCAATGAGATAGATGAGGGGGGGATGCTAGGTTGGAGCTGCAGGACAGTGAAGCAGTAAGATGGGTGACAGTTAGAAGGTGGGGTAGACAGAAGAGTGCCAGGGAGGCTAGTCCTGATCTGGCACAACCCAATAAGTTTGCCAAGTTGGCAGATGAGGGGAGTGTCAGTGCAGGGGTAGCACTGCTGCAGCAAGGCATGTCCTCTGAAAGCCAGAGGAGTATATGCTCCAGTAAGGGGAGAAATAGGAGAGCAGGGCAGGCCAGACAGGTGCTGGTAGTGGGGGACTCAATTATTAGGGGAACAGATAGGGCAATCTGTCACAAAGAAAGGGATCGTCGAACGGTGTGCTGCCTATCTGGCGCGCAAGTCTGACACATCGCTGACCGGGTTGACAGATTACTGGGAGGGGCTGGTGAGGATCCAGCGGTCATGGTGCACATTGGTACAAATGACACAGAGGTAGGTGGAAGGTCCTTAAAGATGATTTCAGGGAATTAGGCTGCAATCTTAAGGCAAGGACCTCCAAGGTGGTATTTTTGGAAATATTTCCTGTACCACGTGCCACGCCAGAGAGGAGATTAGGGAAGTTAATAAGTGGTTCAAGAATTAGTGTAGGAAGGAGGGGTTTGGGTTCCTGGAGAACTGGGCCGACTTCTCAGTTGGCTACAGGTTCTACGCTAGGGACGGGCTGCACCTCAATGGGGAGGGTGCAGCTGTGCTGGGGAAAAAAATGGCTAGAAGGGTGGAGGAGTGTTTAAATTTGGAACTAGGGGAGGGTATTCATTTTATAAGAGGGGAAGACTGTGTAGATAGAGACCTGGGCACAAATAATGAAATTGGGGGTGGTAGTGGCATGGGGGGTGAGGTTAGAACAGTTAATAATTTAAGAAATAGAGGTACAGACATACATAAAGTGCATGTATACAAATGCCAGAAGCCTCGCCAACAAAATGGAGGACTTAGAATTAATTTTGTTGGAAGATAAGGTATATTGCACCCCCTCATAGGGTATAAGGCTGCCCCCTCATAGGGTATAATGCTTCTCCCCCCTCATAGGGTATAATGCACCCCCTCATAGGGTATAATGCTGCCCCCTCATAGGGTATAACACTAGATAGATAGATATGTGATAATTAGATGTATAGATAGATAATAGATAGATAGATCTATGGATAGACAGATAGATATAAAGATATAAAGATAATAGATAGTGAAAGATATAGGTAGCTATAGAGATAGATAGACCTAGATAGATATAGATAGATAAATAGATAGATAGGGGATAAATAGATATATGGATAGATAGATAGAAAGATAGATAGATAGATAGATATAAAGATAATAGATAGTGATAGCTATAGATAGGTACTGTATATAGATAGATAGATAGGGGATAAATAGATAGATCTATGGATAGATGATATATAGATGGATAGATATAAAGATAATAGATAGAGATAGATATAGATAGGTATAGAGATAGATGGATATAGACTATTTATATCTATCTATATCTACCTCTATATCTATCTATCTATCTATCTATATCTATCTCTATATCTAAGATAGAGACAGATAGATATAGAGATAGAGATATAGATATACAGATAGAAATAGATAGATATAGAGATATATAGATATAGAGACAGATAGATATAGAGATAGATATAGATAGATATAGAGATATATAAAAAACAAACCACAATACTCACCTCTCCTCCTGCTCCCACGCTGATGACGGCTTCAGTGTCAGCAGCTGACCCGTCTGCCAGACACACAGCGGGTGCGCGATGAAGTGACGTCATCGCGCATCGGCTGTGAGTCAGGAGCAGAGGGGACTGATGGGAGAGAGATGCTCTCTCTTCCACTGCAATTGAGCGCGGCGCCGGCTGCCTAGGTTGGGGAGCGGGGCCCCGGGGTGAGTGAAGGCCGAGAGTGAATGAATATTCATTTCTCTTTAGTAGTGGGGACAGTGGCTCCTGCCTCCTGACACCCGCTGCTGCTCCGCTGGCAGGGCCCCCATAGCAGCTGTGTGGCACTGGCTGGGGGCCCCTGGAGCAGTGGGGGCCCTAGGCAACTGCTGTCCCTGTATACCAGTAGAGGTGCCAGGGCCCACCAGATGCCAGGGCCCACCGGAGAATCAGTCCGACGCTACCTGTCTGTATATATGTCAGTGTACAAGTAATAGAATGATCACTGGAGACATACACAGGAGTTCTGTATATAGTGTATAGTGTACAGGTAATACAGTGACTCACCAGTAACATTATACACAGGAGCTCTGCATATAGTCAGCGTACAGGTAATACAAGGATCACCAGTGACATTATACACAGGAGCTCTGTATATACTATATAATGTAAGTGTCCAGGTAAATCACTGACTTACCAGTGACCTCTGTATTTGTAGCGATTCATCTTCGCTTTTCTTCCTCTTCCAGCCAGGACACGTTTGCTGCAGAAAATAACACACTATACTTGATCACTTCTAGACCACATTCCCCACTTTCCCCCCCGACTTCTACACTTTATGTGTAAAGGTCAGCCAGGGCAGTAGTCGTGGCTGAGTATTTCGGGTTCGGGCATTGTATACCCTGACCTCCCTCTACAGGAAAACGGTACCTCTTCTCTTGCATGGTACGGTGAATACTCACCGTGCCGTCAGCGTCCCCTTTGCTACGCCGACTTGATGCTGATCCTTGATCCCAATGAATAGAGACACAGTCCAGGGCAACTCTTAACTGAGCAAATTTATTTTCTTCAGGACACAGCACATCCACATAGTTTCCAGCATTTTCATCACAGTAAAGACAGCACATTACTTCATCTTTCCCTTCACTGTTCCTTGCAGTGTTTCCGTTTGACGAAGCGTCTCAGATGGCTCCTCAGTGTCCTCCCTGTATAGCGTCACCACGGTGAAGCGCTCTCCAGCATGTTTCGCCCCGGACATCAGAGATTCAGCCCACGTAGCTTTCCACCACATTCTGGAGTGACCTGCCCGTACCCTTTTACGGTAACCTTCAATCTTCCTCTGTTTACTTACACTCTTTTCCACTTTATTGCTGATTCTGCAGTACCGTGTTCTTCTCTAGATGGCTGGGCATCAGCTTTAACATCACGGGGTAGTTAGGCAGCTCAGGCATATAGCCCACCCGAGCACAAAGGGGTCAGGCCTCTGACTGCCTGAAACTGGAAGACCATCCTGGCTTATTCTCCAGCTATCCCCTCCTACAGTTAACTCCTATATGTCCTACAGCTACATCTACTGTGCAATGAGCTCAGTGCCCCATCTAGTGACCATAGCCCAGACTGCACTGTCCCTACCAAGTACAAGGTGCAGAAACATAGCTTATGCTATATAAATAATACAGCAACATGAAATATACGATAATGCGCAACAATGGTATAACATATATATAAATATATATACAAGTACAACAGCAACATGGGGGTTTAAAGGGGTAAGACTCTCAACCCCTTACACATGTCTACATATTGATATTAGTCATGTATTATACTACAGCACAGGCACCATTTTGATGAATGCAAACCTTTTTTTTGTAACCCCACAAACACCCGGAGCACCAGAATCTCAATAACTGAAATTTACAAATACAGATTACACAACAACCACAAGATGCATTTCATCACCCAGGTCACCTCATTTTAATCAGTATAACAGCGTAGACCTGACACTGTCTGTACTTTACTGTTCACAATCCTGCTGACAGGATCCCTTTAAATCTAAATTTTAATAAGTTTGTTCTTTTCTGCGCTAAACGTCCCCCAAACCCTGAGGACGGCGAGTATACCTTGGTTGTGTTTTGCTGTATGTGTATACAAAAGTAAAAGAAGAGCACCTATCAGGGGCTCAGAAAAGCTGGGTGGCATGTGTGCTAGTGTGTGACCCAGCGCAGGTGTCTCACTGGCCTATCAAAACAGTGACCGATAGCAGCAAACAGTGTGATGTGGATGTGAGAACTGTCTGCGGGGTGCGCTTAGGTGAGTGGACAAAAGAATATGGGAGGTTCACCTTTATAGTAACATCCCAGGGCAGGTGTGTCGTGAGCAAGTGGTGTTCAAGAAATATTGGTGGCAGTGGTTGTGACTTATCCTGACACACAATGTACAGGGAAATGGGAAAATTGTGAAAAAAAACGCAATTCTGACCTTAATTATGTTTACGGCGTACATTATGTGGTAAAAATGACCATGTAATATGATTCTCCTCATCAGTATGATTACAGAGATACTAAACGTGCCCAGATTTTTAAATTATTTTAGTGGTAGAAAAAAAATCAAGACTTTGAAATAAAAAATATGTTGGAGTTTGTGTTGCCATTTTCCGAGACCCGTAGTTTTACTTTTTCGTTCAATAGAGCTATGAGAGGGATTATTTTTTCATAAGGCGAGACGTTATTATGGATATTACTTTGGGATACATATGACATTTTAGTTGCTTGTTACGTATTTTAAGTGGTATTGCAGCGACCAAAAAATACCGCAATGTTGGCGTTTTTAAATTTTTTGTGTTTACCAATTGGGTTAATTATTTTTATATTTTGATAGCTCGGACTTTGCTGGATGTGGCGATATCACTTGACATTTTTTTTTATGTTCATTTTCAATGGAGGAAAATTGAACTTTTATGAGTTTTTTTTCAGATTTGTTTAAATCTTTTTTTGTTGTTTTACTTTTCTTTTCACTTCATTTATCGCTCCCTAAGGCCCCTTTCACACTTCAGTTTTTTGCAATCAGTCACAATCCGTCAGGTTTTGACAAAAACGGATCCTCAATTTTTTTTGGAGGATCCGTTTTTTCCCCATTGACTTGCATTAATGGCGGATTGTGACGGATGGCTGTCCGTTTCATCCGTTTTTTTTTTGAGGATCCGCCAAAAGTTGCTGTCCGTCACCATCCTCAAAGATTTCAAAACGGAGCTTGCAACAAAACTCTCTCTCCTTCCCGACCAGCATTTCCTTTAAATTTCCTCATTTTCAGGATCCTGTGCCATCCGTTCACATCAGTTCAGAACGGATCCGCTTGTCTGCCTTTTTGGCGGATTTGAACTGATGCAAAAAACTGAAGTGTGAAAGAGGCCTAAGCTGTACTACATACAGGGGCTAATGGTGCAGCAGAAGTGTGAACTTTTTGATGCTTTTGTTTAATATTTTCCACTATATTATATGGAGAGCATAAAAAACGCATGCAAAATTCCAATGAAGTCTCCAATTGTGGAACTGAAGCATTCCTCTACTAAAAAAAATGCATTCGAAAAAACTGCCACAAAAAAATACAATAAAAAGTTTTGATTGCTTTAGTGCGAATACCTATGGAAACAATGCAGCACTTCTGCACGTGTGAACATGGCCCAGGAGAGACTCTGGACAATTTGTATGTTCTACACCAGGTTCACACTTGGGGTTATTTATTTTTTTATCACTACTTAGAATTACAGACAAATTAAAAAAAGTGATCTGAGCCAATTATATGGAAAAAATACAATATTATTTAACATTTATTCTGAAGCTATATGAAATAATTCCGACTACAGCAATGGTCTGTGCCCATCACGGGTGATCCGTGTTACCGGGAAGAGAGGAGGAGACATTCCTAGAAGGAGCTGACAATAGATACATCACATTATCTCACATATGAGGATACAGAATTATACAGGTTTGAAAATATCAAATAGAAAGATTTGCCTGTAAACAGGTAAAAAAGCAAAAACAGTAAATAAAGCAATGACTTGCGCTATTGTACCGGTAAGTTTTTATACATCTCATCCCAATCCAGCTAACCCCTATCCGTACAGTGGCAGCTGGTATTGGATGGTCTGCCATGGGTAACATAACTAGTTCTCCTATATTAGACCCATTGCCATGTTCGTCTTTATGACATCACAGAAGCGTTGTCCACGAGTCATGGAATGTTCCGCAAGAACGGTCAGTGCGAGGCAAGCAGAGATAGAGAGGAGAGCTGAACACTAACCCAGAGCGACTTGTAAATCACTTTTTACTTGTTTTGTTTATTTTTTTTACTTTTATTTCTTTTTTTTGGGAGTGTTTTCTACCATCCGCACACACTTTTGTGTGTGTGGAGGGGAAGGCAGCCTAATGGCTGCACCCGTAGCTGGAGGAAAGTTCCAACCACGGAGACGTCTCCCACATGCCAGGACATCCCTATACAGTCAGAGGCCTGAACACCACCAAAGGCCAACTGGCTTCACGGGGTATGTGATGGCAGTGCTTTATTATATCGTGTCAATTATTAAATGCCTGTTCAAAACACCAGAAAAGGCAAAGGACCGATATTCCAGACTGAAAAGTCCACCACCATATCCTACAATGCCCGAAATAGGCCGATTCGTACAACCTGCAGCAAACATCAGCGCAGAGCCAGAGGGTATGAAGGAACGCCTGATACTCACCAGAACAGTAGATGAGGAAGAGACAACAGCCACATTGCCCAGGAGCCCATCCCCATGCACCTGGATGGAGCTAACTCCCTCTCAAGCACGTATACTCCTCAGTATGCCTTACGACCATCAACCGCGTATTAAGGTGACTGCTAAACAAGGCTACAATCCTACACCACACCTGCCAGTCAGCTATACCACTGGAAAGATCATGCAAGTAATGCTGATGAGCCCACAGGATGTACAACGTGCCTACAAGAGAGATTTGGGTTTCCTTCCAAGTCCTAGGAAGATCATTCTCCCGAGAAGAGAATTCCGCGGCACTTTGATTTAGCCGGCGGAAAATGTAGTGGCGAGTTGCTTGCAGCAAGCACATACCATCTTCTGCACAGCTGCTTCTTAGACAGATTTTCCGGTTTTGACTATGGCTTGATCAATGGATCATGTTTCTATACTGCCGCCTGCCCTGACCTCTGCTTGTTTAAAGTTATGCATCTACACTGCCGCCTGCCCTGACCTTTGCTTGCTCAATGGATTATGTTTTTGAACTGCCGCCTGCCTGACCTCTGCTTGCTCAATGGATTGTTTCTGCACTGCCGCCTGCCTTGACCTCTGCTTGCTCAATGGATTATGTTTTTGAACTGCCGCCTACCCTGACCTCTGCTTGCTCAATGGATTATGTTTCTGCACTGCCGCCTGCCTTGACCTCTGCTTGCTCAGTGGATTATGTTTTTGAACTGCCGCCTGCCCTGACCTCTGCTTGCTCAATGGATTATGTTTTTGAACTGACGCCTGCCCTGACCTCTGCTTGCTCAATGGATTGTTTCTGCACTGCCGCCTGCCTGACCTCTGCTTGCTCAATGGATTATGTTTTTGAACTGCCGCCTGCCCTGACCTCAGTTTGCTCAATGGATTATGTTTCTGCACTGCCGCCTGCCCTGACCTCAGCTTGCTCAATGGATTATGCTTCTGCACTGCCGCCTGCCCTGACCTCTGCTTGTTTCCGGTTATTAATCTGTGATACTAATAAAAATGTATATTATTCTGCACTATATGGACTGTGGGTCGTTTTTTTTCTTTGGTTTTATGGTTGTTTCCGGTTATGTTTTTGCACTGCTGCCTACCCTGACCTCTGCTTGCTCAATGGATTATGTTTCTGCACTGCCGCCTGCCTTGACCTCTGCTTGCTCAGTGGATTATGTTTTTGAACTGCCGCCTGCCCTGACCTCTGCTTGCTCAATGGATTATGTTTTTGAACTGACGCCTGCCCTGACCTCTGCTTGCTCAATGGATTGTTTCTGCACTGCCGCCTGCCTGACCTCTGCTTGCTCAATGGATTATGTTTTTGAACTGCCGCCTGCCCTGACCTCAGCTTGCTCAATGGATTATGTTTCTGCACTGCCGCCTGCCCTGACCTCAGCTTGCTCAATGGATTATGCTTCTGCACTGCCGCCTGCCCTGACCTCTGCTTGTTTCCGGTTATTAATCTGTGATACTAATAAAAATGTATATTATTCTGCACTATATGGACTGTGGGTCGTTTTTTTTCTTTGGTTTTATGGTTGTTTCCGGTTATGTTTTTGCACTGCTGCCTGCCCTGACCTCTGCTTGTTTCCGGTTATGTTTCTGCACTGCTGCCTGCCCTGACCTTTGCTTGTTTCTGACTACTCATTTGCCTGCTGATTTTGTACTTCTTCCTCAATGCCTGCACTTTTAAGACCCCAGTAGAGCTAATTTATATAAATCCTGCATCCTAACAATGAAGCCGGGTTATAGGGCTTCTGATCACAATGGTAGGATGATGCCTCAATGTGAAGAAGGGTAGCACCAGTTCTTCACCTAACAGTATGGAATGCTTATCTAAAAAAATGAAAAAGGAACAGTACAGTATAGACAAAGGTCCCATAAACTCAACAAGAACAAACCATTAAGAACTTTAAGCATAAACATGTGAGACAACAAACCAAGTGGCTCAGAATACCACATCCGACCCAACCAGCAGTTTTGTTGAAGGTATTTTCCTCTGATCTTTCGTTAAGAGGGTACAACATCTCAAATACATTAGACTGGTGTGGGTCTCCAACCATTTAGGAACCCTCAAATCAATAGTACAGGGGTCTTGAATCAGCCACAAAATTGCTTCAGGAAGAATTGGGTGGAGCACTGGTTTCATATGTACCCTGCCGCTCATGTCAAGGTCTATGAAAATAACCAAACACAAGGCTGAGTACTCAGATCTTATAGGAACCTCCCCAATAGTGAATGGCCATCTGTACATTCATAGTTCCCCAGGTCTGTAGACAGATGCGGGTTTCACGTCCGGGACCTCTGCCTATCAGACATTTATAGAATATTTTATGGATAACACATAAATGTATGGGAAAACTCCTCTTGTAAATAGTGTGCCTCAAGTTTCTTCTGCTGTTTGCAGTGGAATGTAGTCATCATAGCTAATATGAGGGAAGGATTCCTGAGAGGGGGTATACATCTACTATATCCATATTCTGTGGATATCTACCCTAATAAAGCTTATGGACGGTGAGTGCAGTGATGAGACCGACCCTTTATCAACATGTTCTGTCCCACAAACTAATGTAGTACACTGCACTGACCGCCGATAGACTTTATTCTCCAAAGACAATTTAAGTTTGTTATATGTATTAAAATACTTTTTTTCCCAGAATTATCTAAGAATTATCGACAAGGAAAATGGACTCAAGATAAAGCTTAGAAACATATATTTCTTTACAGCTCCTGATATAGGTATTGCGGTCTTTAAAAACAGTAGTCCCCAACTTCTGCCTCCTCAGCAAGTTATCCCCTAGCCATTGGTAGATCATAACTTGCTGATTACGGGTGTTTCACTGCCAGGACCCCCACCAATCCTAAGAACAGGGTGTCTGGAACAAGCGGCTGTTAAGAATGCGCAACAACACTTCTTTCATTATGGGACAATGATGGGGCTGATATGCTGATGATGGACTATGATGGGGCTGATGTGCTGATGATGGACAATGATGGGGCTGATGTGCTGATGATGGACTATGATGGGGTTGATGTGCTGATGATGGACTATGATGGGGCTGATGTGCTGATGATGAACTATGATTGGGATGATGAAGTCTGCAATAACAGAGCATAGCAGTACAACCCCTTAGCCTGGAGTGCCCTAACAAATAGCTGGGGAGGGTCCGAGCTCACAGTCAGACCTTAGAAGAAGAGTTAATAGTTTTGTTTCTTCTGTCTTAAAGGACAAAAAAGGCTTACAGTATATACTCGCGTATAAGTCGAGATTTTCAGCCCATTTTTTGGGGCTGAAAGTCCCCCTCTCGGCTTATACGCGAGTCATATACCGGGGGTCGGCCAGGGAGGGGGAGCGGGGGGGGTGTCGGAGATCATACTCACCTCTCCTGGCATGTTTCTGCAGCCCCCCGTGCTTATTCCATCTTCTCGGCGCTGTTCTTCCTGCTTTCAGCGGTCACGTGGTACGCTCATTACCCTCATTAATATGCACATATGTAATGAGCGGCACCACGTGACCGCAGAAAGCAGGAAGAACAGCACTGAGAAGATGGAACAAGCACGGGGGGCTGCAGAGACATGCCAGGAGAGGTGAGTATAACGGGGGGAGCCATATTCACCTGTGCCCCATTCCACCGCTGCGCATCGCTCTGCTGTCTTGCTTCCTCTGGCAGTGACGTTAAGGTCAGAGGGTGCCATGACGTAGTTAGCAGGCGCCCTCTGCCTGAACAGTCACTGCAGAGCCAGCAACGCTGAGGAGCAGCAGCTGCAGCAGTGACAAGGTGAGTATATAGTTTTTTTTTTCATTTTTTTAATTGAGGCTGCGGCAGCAGCATTGTAAGGGGCCACTAATCACTGTGCAGCAATACAAGGGGCCACTCATCACTGTGCAGCATTATAAGGGGCCACTCATCACTGTGCAGCATTATAAGGGGCCACTCATCACTGTGCAGCATTATAAGGGGCCACTCATCACTGTGCAGCATTATAAGGGGCCACTCATCACCTTGCAGCATTATAAGGGGCCACTCATCACCGTGCAGCATAATAAGGGGCCACTAATCACCGTGCAGCATAATAAGGAGCCACTAATCACTGCAGCATTTCAAGGGGCCACTAATCACTGTGCAGCATTATAAGGGGCCACTCATCACTGTGCAGCATTACAAGGGGCCACTCATCACTGTGCAGCATTACAAGGGGCCACTAATAACTGTGCAGCATTACAAGGGGCCACTAATCACTGTGCAGCATTACAAGGGGCCACTAATCACTGTGCAGCATTACAAGGGGCCACTAATCACTGTGCAGCATTATATGGGGCCAGTAATCACTGTGCAGCATTATATAGGGCCAGTAATCACTGTGCAGCATTATATGGGGCCACTCATCACTGTGCTGCATTATAAGAGGCCACTCATCACTGTGCAGCATTATAAGGGGGCCTCTCATCACTGTGCAGCATTATACGGGGCCACTAATCACTGTGCAGCATTACAAAGGGCCACTAATCACCGTGCAGCATAAGGGGCCACTAATCACTGCATTTCAAGGGGCCACTAATCACTGTGCAGCATTATAAGTGGCCACTAATCACCGTGCAGCATTGTAAGGGGCCACTAATCAATGTGCAGCATTATAAGGGGCCACTAATCACTGTGCAGCATTATAAGGGGCCACTAATCACTGTGCAGCATTATAAGGGGCCACTAATCACTGTGCAGCATTATAAGGGGCCACTAATCATTGTGCAGCATTATAAGGGTCCACTCTCCATGCAGCATTATAAGGGGCCACCAATCACTGTGCAGCATTATATGGGGCATATGTTATTATGGACCATGTTATAGGGCTACCATTATTCACTGTGCAGCATTATTAGGCATATTTTTGTATGGAGCATCTTATGGAACCCATCATGAACTTTATGGAGCATTATATGGGGCCATCATGAACTTTATGGAGCATCTTATGGGGCCCATTTTATTTTTGAAATTTACCAGTAGCTTCGGCATTTTCCACCCTAGGTTTATAGGCGAGTCAATAAGTTTTCCCAGTTTTTTGTGACAAAATTAGGGTGGTCGGCTTATACATGGGTCGGCTTATACACGAGTATATACGGACTTCTAAAGAAAATTGCCCCCAAGTTATTTTGAGCGACCCCGCCTGCTGTACCATCCTTGTGATTTACGAGAACGTTTCTCACTTCCTGCTAGGACAGCGGAAACCCAAGGAGTAAAGAGAGAAGGTCCTTATGGCTGCATGGAGTAATGCTGGAAATCTCTAAGTCTGCGGGGACAACAGAGACTTTAGAAGAAGGCAAACCAAGGTTTAGTGCTAGCACTAGTGTGAGAGAAGGTTTATACTACAGGACAGAAGTGCTGTAACAGGAAAGAACCTAACAAATAAAAAAGATTGTAGACAAACCAGATTTTGCTATCTATTCATGTCATTGCCTTCCATATTACAGAGAAATTTCCCTAAATCCGGTATCTGATAATCCACAATGATGTATATTCAGGGTCGAACTGGGGTGTCTGGGGCCCACCAGGGGAATGGACTCTAGGGCCCCATCCTACAGCTATATGCTAATATCTGTCAGTCGTTATCCCCATTATAGTGGAGCATCGGCTGTAAAACACAGGCGGCTCCTGTACATCTACTGTGCATCCCCATAACTGGGATGTATAATTACGGTAGTTTACATTAATGTGGTTCTTTGGTTAAAACAATTTATCACCGATCCATGGGCTCTATAGGATAGCTGATCGCATACGTCCGACCATTAGAAACTGCACCGACCGGAAGAATGAGAAAGTTTTATCGTTGATAGGACACTTATCCCCATTTTAAAATGGAGCAGCAGGTTAGATATCTGACCGAAGCTTCATTCATTCTCTTTGGAGCTTCTATAAAAATACAAGTGCAGCCACTGAGGGAATGAATGGATCAGTGGTCAAGTCGGACATGCCACTCCAGTCTAATGGGGATAAAAAGTTCCACATTTTGCTGAACGGGTCCAAGTTGTTAGACCCCCCCAATCAATACGTTATCACTTGTCCTGTGAATAGGAGATTACGTTTTTCCACAGGAAACCCCTGTAAGTGCATCTCTGCCGCTGTTTACAAAGTATTTAATCTCTAATGGAAATAAAGAATATTCTCCTAATTAATATCAGAGAAGACTAATGACTGTCAAACACAACACAATCCACTGTACCAAGACCAATAATACCACATACAGGGGAGAAATACCACCACACCATGACCAGACCACATAGTACCCGCATCATATCACATAAAAGGCACAAATACAACCACACCATGACCAGACCACATATTACCACCACATAGTGACCGAATAATATGACATATTACCAGCATATAGGGACCAAATAATAATTCATACACGGAGAAATACTTCCACACTGTGAACAGTCCACAAATTACCACCACTTATTGATGGAATACTACAGTACTGATTATGAATACAAACCACAATAATAACAACATTATTGTCAAGGTTTGCTCAGCTTGTGGGATTAGGTAGTTCAGAGGTTAATGTGGATGGCCTCACTCTGAGATTCTGGGAGGCTTTTTAAAGCCTCATTGTGGGCTCATTCCTCATCGTTTATACTCAGACCCTTGGCCGAGTGTGTGTGACCCTGGTGTGCTTTGTGACTGTAATACTTTATGCTTGTTTGGTTTTGATCTGGTTCTGTCCCTGTTACGAGTTCTGCCTGTCCCTCTTGTACTGCGTTGCTATCTCTGTGTATGACTCATTGCCTATGACCTGACTATTCTCTGATTGCCCCTCTTGTACTGTGCAGCTATCTCCATGTATGACTCATTGCTTACGTTCTGACTACTCTCTGCTCGCCCCTCTGGTATCGCGCCGCCCTCTCCATGTATGACCGCCCGTTTGTCTGACCTGAGTTCCCCTCGCCTCTACTCCAGGATTCCTGTAGTAGAGTCCTACAATCATCTTCAGAAGTGGGACACTAAGCCTCGCCCCCTGTGGTCACATGATCGTAGGTCCTTGTACTTCTTACTACCTTCAGCATCGCAGGTCCCGTCTGCCTCAACTTTCCCTGCAGTATCGGACCCCGGGCCCTCCCGCAGTAGGGGTGAGTCACGCTGCTCAGCCATGGCAGTTCGCCGACGCTGACAGGATCCTGATATTTATACACAGAAGATCTGCATACAGTGTCAGTGTAATACAGTGACCACCAGTGAAATTATACACAGGAGCTTTTGGAAGTGCATTGAGCAGCAGGGTGGTTTGCTGGTGAAGGGAAAAAAAATCTCTTTAAATCTTCTGCCTGAGCGAGTGTAAGCGAGCTGAGTGTGACCTGAGCGTCAGTGCGAACGGTGGTAAGTGTGTGACTTGTGATTCAGTGACTTTGGATTCAGGGAGTTTGCAAAGGAGGTATTACTGAATTGCTGTTATATTTTATTAATACTTTTTATTTATTTTTACTTAGCTTTTCTGTCTGGTGCAATCCCCATTAGGAATGTGCTCCACTATTGCCAATGCCATCCAGTGTACGTCTTGACGCATGTACGCAATCCTTGACCAGCCAGTCGAGGGTGCATACTGCTGTGCGAGATGTGAGCACATTGTGCATTTGGAAGCCCAGATACTGGATTTAAATGTGCAGCTGGCAACACTGAGATCAATAGACAATATGGAAAGGAGACTTCTACTCACTGAGCAGACGCTCAATGAGATAGATGAGGGGGGATGCTAGGTTGGAGCTGCAGGACAGTGAAGCAGTAAGATGGGTGACAGTTAGAAGGTGGGGTAGACAGAAGAGTGCCAGGGAGGCTAGTCCTGATCTGGCACAACCCAATAAGTTTGCCAAGTTGGCAGATGAGGGGAGTGTCAGTGCAGGGGTAGCACTGCTGCAGCAAGGCATGTCCTCTGAAAGCCAGAGGAGTATATGCTCCAGTAAGGGGAGAAATAGGAGAGCAGGGCAGGCCAGACAGGTGCTGGTAGTGGGGGACTCAATTATTAGGGGAACAGATAGGGCAATCTGTCACAAAGAAAGGGATCGTCGAACGGTGTGCTGCCTATCTGGCGCGCAAGTCTGACACATCGCTGACCGGGTTGACAGATTACTGGGAGGGGCTGGTGAGGATCCAGCGGTCATGGTGCACATTGGTACAAATGACACAGAGGTAGGTGGAAGGTCCTTAAAGATGATTTCAGGGAATTAGGCTGCAATCTTAAGGCAAGGACTTCCAAGGTGGTATTTTTGGAAATATTTCCTGTACCACGTGCCACGCCAGAGAGGAGATTAGGGAAGTTAATAAGTGGTTCAAGAATTAGTGTAGGAAGGAGGGGTTTGGGTTCCTGGAGAACTGGGCCGACTTCTCAGTTGGCTACAGGTTCTACGCTAGGGACGGGCTGCACCTCAATGGGGAGGGTGCAGCTGTGCTGGGGAAAAAAATGGCTAGAAGGGTGGAGGAGTGTTTAAACTTGGAACTAGGGGAGGGTATTCATTTTATAAGAGGGGAAGACTGTGTAGATAGAGACCTGGGCACAAATAATGAAATTGGAGGTGGTAGTGGCATGGGGGGTGAGGTTAGAACAGTTAATAATTTAAGAAATAGAGGTACAGACATACATAAAGTGCATGTATACAAATGCCAGAAGCCTCGCCAACAAAATGGAGGACTTAGAATTAATTTTGTTGGAAGATAAGGTATATTGCACCCCCTCATAGGGTATAATGCTTCTCCCCCCTCATAGGGTATAATGCACCCCCTCATAGGGTATAATGCTGCCCCCTCATAGGGTATAACACTAGATAGATAGATAGATATGTGATAATTAGATGTATAGATAGATAATAGATAGATAGATCTATGGATAGACAGATAGAAATAAAGATATAAAGATAATAGATAGTGAAAGATATAGGTAGCTATAGAGATAGATAGATAGACCTAGATAGATATAGATAGATAAATAGATAGATAGGGGATAAATAGATATATGGATAGATAGATAGATAGATATAAAGATAATAGATAGTGATAGCTATAGATAGGTATATAGATAGATAGATAGGGGATAAATAGATAGATCTATGGATACATGATATATAGATGGATAGATATAAAGATAATAGATAGAGATAGATATAGATAGGTATAGAGATAGATGGATATAGACTATTTATATCTATCTATATCTACCTCTATATCTATCTATCTATCTATATCTATCTCTATATCTAAGATAGAGACAGATAGATATAGAGATAGAGATATAGATATACAGATAGAAATAGATAGATATAGAGATATATAGATATAGAGACAGATAGATATAGAGATAGATATAGATAGATATAGAGATATATAAAAAACAAACAATACTCACCTCTCCTCCTGCTCCCACGCTGATGACGGCTTCAGTGTCAGCAGCTGACCCGTCTGCCAGACACACAGCGGGTGCGCGATGAAGTGACGTCATCGCGCATCGGCTGTGAGTCAGGAGCAGAGGGGACTGATGGGAGAGAGATGCTCTCTATTCCACTGAAATTGAGCGCAGCGCCGGCTGCCTAGGTTGGGGAGCGGGGCCCCGGGGTGAGTGGAGGCCGAGAGTGAATGAATATTCATTTCTCTTTAGTAGTGGGGACAGTGGCTCCTGCCTCCTGACACCCGCTGCTGCTCCGCTGGCAGGGCCCCCATAGCAGCTGTGTGGCACTGGCTGGGGGCCCCTGGAGCAGTGGGGGCCCTAGGCAACTGCTGTCCCTGTATACCAGTAGAGGTGCCAGGGCCCACCAGATGCCAGGGCCCACCGGAGAATCAGTCCGACGCTACCTGTCTGTATATATAATGTCAGTGTACAAGTAATAGAATGATCACTGGAGACATACACAGGAGTTCTGTATATAGTGTATAGTGTACAGGTAATACAGTGACTCACCAGTAACATTATACACAGGAGCTCTGCATATAGTCAGCGTACAGGTAATACAAGGATCACCAGTGACATTATACACAGGAGCTCTGTATATACTATATAATGTAAGTGTCCAGGTAAATCACTGACTTACCAGTGACCTCTGTATTTGTAGCGATTCATCTTCGCTTTTCTTCCTCTTCCAGTGTAAAATAATGCATATCCTGTAAAATACTCAGGACTAGTTACCAGATAAAAATATAGTGGTTTATTTGGTTTCTTCCATCAAAGAAAGGTTATTACAGAAAAACAGGTGAATAAAAATAAGTGAAAGAGATATTGTCCATTGTTCATAGCAAAAGCTTTCCATCTTCATTCTCTGAGATCCCACATGGCAAAAGCAACATGTATTCTTCTTCTCTCCGAGATCCTGAATAGCAAATGCCTGCTGTGTCTCAGTTTGGCTTCTCACATCGCCGTCAAGTAATATACCAGCTGTTGAGTTATGTCATGGCCCAACACAGGCGACATCTTCGTGTCTGTCTCTCATGATGGTGAGGGAAGAAGAGCAGCGACCTCTACAGTTAGCCATGAATTATATACGTCTCCTAAAGCACGTGGTCTCTACATATATGGAGCTGTCTTTCTACCATGAGCCAAGCTTAAAAATAGCCTATGTCATGTAAGCTAAAGCATTCTACAGAACTGGGTCTTATAAGAAATTAACGGATTATTAATATTTAACAATTCCCCCTTTTGAGGGAGACAGACATTAATTGGAACCCTCAAATATAACGATCTTTTTTCTTCTTTTCTTCTTCTTTGACAAAATAATTTAATATTAATAATAATAATAATAATAATAATAATAATAATATTAGATTACCGTTATAAGTACTCAATGACATAATTGATGTGAATTCATGTTATGGTAAGCCGTGAACAATATTCATATAAAATATGTATAATTATACTTCCCTAAGTCTAAATTGAAGCATCTCAGGTCCAGTCATCATCATCTGATGTCATCTGGTCTTCATTTTGATGTCTTCTGTCTTCTTCTTGGTTCTTTTAAAAATACAGTTTTCTTATAGCATATAGATGTGTTGTGTATCAAATCAAAGTCCATAATTTCGAAAACAAAGTCTATGCAGCTTTAATATCTGTGCAGTGTTATCTTTAAAAACCTGGGCTTACATTGGCTCGCCTTGGATATTCTGGAATCCTCCATCGGAACTGGTCTTTGAACAGGTGTGACGTCTTTGGTCAGCAAAGCAAGGGTTAAAATGACTCTTCCTTGCTAAACATAGCACCATAACCAGTCCTTGTCCTAATGCACAGGACATATGTCAGGGTTGTAGCTTCCTGATAATTACCTTCATTGTTCACCAGCTTTCATCGAAGCTTTTCAGGTGATTGAAAACCTCTGGAACTTGATAAGAACGTGATAACACCGTTCATCTCAGCATCATAGGATCATCGTCCTCTGGTTGTCAGGTTAGACACTTTAATTGTGACTGTCAGTGGTGGATACTGCACTTGTGACTGTCAGTGGTGGATACTGCACTTGTGACTGTCAGTGGTGGATACTGCACTTGTGACTGTCAGTGGTGGATACTGCACTTGTAATTAACAGTCTATTACTCAGTAATCATAGCTTTGTTACCTTCTGGGATTTCTGGATCGCGGCATTCTTCTTCTTGCAACTGATAAAAATCAATGAAGTTTAGAAATGTGAAAAGTCTCTATTAACATAATTTCAGTATCTTGCTTGAAGTCTTCATTCCCTATTCTATACCAAATCTGGTAATTTTCTATCCTATAATATCACAGCGTACCATAGCAATCAGTAATATCCATATAATTATTATCAGAATTTGTACCATATATGGATTTCAATATTTGAAATAATAAACCAATAATAAGTGATAATACATTATTATCCATTTTTTTCATGTGATAGAACATTTTTATGTCATAGGTGTAATTACCTTTTTCAACCCATAGGTGTCACTGTGTTTTATGTAACCAGTGTTTTCATCTTTATTAATAAGGAATATATTTATTATACTAATAATATGTAGGAATGTAAAGCCATGAACCAAAATAAGAATATATGAGTGAGCGAATGAATGAATAAAAGAATTGTTGCATATAACTCAGAAGTGAAACATTTTCCTTAGTAATAGAACCATATAATTGCTATATTTAATGAAGCAATATTCTCAGTAGATATTACTTTACTAAATATTGGTGAAAGAATTAAAAATAATGAAAAATAAAAATAAAAATAAGAATAAGGCCTTTATGTTGATGCAGAGTAGTTATGTCTTCAGTAACATATACCCTTAATATTTCCATGATCTGGATTATTTCATAATTGTCATAAACTTGTGTTACCAAAATATTCAAATTATGCAACTTTGCATGTAATTCCTCTTAGTGTAAAGAAATGAATCCTTATAATACTTGTTATTATACCCAATACTTATACCATTGTACCTTATTAATATTTTTTTCCTATTAAAATGTGTGAAGAAGAGGTATTAATCAAATGTGATGATGTAGTCAGGATAAAAAAACATATTTCCCCCTTAATACCAAAAAATATTGTTTAGTAATAATTCATTTATCAAAACCAAAATTAAAAATAATTAATTTATAAATTGTGTAAATATTATACTTGCTTATACCATTATTTGTCTGAAGATGTGTAACCATTAAAATTAATTTGAATATCATAAAATTATCCTTTGGAAAAATTAATTTGCATAAACCATTTTGATGTGCGATTGCACTTTGCACTTATCCACTATTAACTAAATCAAGAAATAATTACTATAGAAATATAGAAATATATGTTTGTATAGATAATATTTCATTATGTATCTTAATATTCTAATAATTTCCTAAAGATAAAAGCTTTGGGGGTTTTTTTTTTTTTTTTTCTTTCTCTCATGCATTCAGGATCCTGAGGTCTCACAAACGTATCACATTACTCGCTCAGCAGCTGCTCATACACTCAGTCACTGTCACTTATTAACTTTAAACCAAATACCTCACATATGAAGGTGTGATGAATACACGTATTTTAACCCAAATTATCCTAATTATCAATGCATTGTAAACTATTTCAATTTAGTCTCTTAATATTTCTTTGAATATTCCTCCACATTACATAAATATATGTTGTATAGCTATACTTGACATTTAGGCCTGGAAAAAAAATTCCATTGGTTTGCAAAAGTTGAGACCCCCTTGAAAATTCTTTCCCTATGAAACAAGGACATAGTATACTGGTCTGGTATACTTATTATTAGAACAAGGTTGAAATTTTCACCTGTTGAGGTTGTCATTCAAACCATGCAGTAAAAAAGCACACACAAGAACATTTTAAAAAGCAATTGGTTATTTCCTTTTAAGGGTTAGATATATAAAATCATGCAATTATTGCAACATCCTGTGTAAATAAAGGCATAAATCCTTGGAAGAGAATTTTTCTCGATTAAGTCCTGCTTTGAAATGAAAATTCTAAGGAAACATAAAAAAATAAGGTTAATATCATATTCATATTCTAAATATTATTACTGATGTAGATTTTAATTTTCATTAAAAAATACAGTTCTACTATTTCTACTTCTACAAACACTCTATATATATACTGTATGACTATGTATATATCCACAAACCATAAAACTACAGGATTATACTCTATAACTCACTAATTGTATAACACTGTTACACAATATATATTACTTTTTTCCTAGCCAATTCCTACACCCATACTTATTTCTCTGCAAAAAATATCCTGAAAGGTTCTTGCCATTTTAAAACTGATAGATTCTTGGAGCAGAGTATTCAGTTTACAGGCCATGATGTCACTCACCACCTGTTTCTGTCTGTTAAATTCGGCCATCTTTGTTACAGAAAGAAAATCAGAACTCATCATTTTTCTTAATTCCATTTGTGTCTTTTCGGTGTTCTTTTGCATCATTCCATATGGTTTATAACAAACATGTGATTTTCTTTTTCTTTCTTCGTAGATTTGATTTTGGGGAAAACTCATTTTAGAAGGTTTTGCTAATACCGGCTTCTGATAAGATTTTACTCTGCCTGTCTTTACAAAATTAGCACAATTTACTTTCCTCTCACGATTCTCGTGTTTTCTGGCAAAATCAAGGGATTGCGCACATTCAAACAAAGAATCTTTTTGTGACGCAATAACACGAGATGCAGGATTTAGAAACCAAAATTTGCTTACAAAACTCCTTATGAGGGACGGTGTTTTGACATTCTCACTCAGCATTCTATACAAACGTTCATATATGGACATGAACGTAAAAATACATTCCTTCCGACCAATCCTTAATTTTTGAAGAATATCAATATCTGGATGATTTTCATTTGATGAACAAAAAATGAGAATTTTTAATCTGTCCTTATCAGTTAAATTCTCATGTGTCTCACCAGATAACTTTAAAGACAATCTCCTAGCAAAATTTACAGGGATCCACATTTTGAACAACTGATTCTTCTCCTCGTTAGATAAATCAAAGTTATCAGAACAACTTTCAAAGATCTCAGAGTTTCTACAGACATCTATTTTGTTGTCATAAGCAGGAATTATTTGGCATATTTTTATCAAATTCTTCCTCACGCTACTTCGGATTTGGGCCTGTGAGTCTTCTATTTTTAGTGGTACGTCTTTCCCTTGTACGTCCTCTACGTCAGTTCTGAAGTCTCCTCCTACTTCTCCATCTTGTTCCACGTCTGCAAGGTCACCTTCAATGGCTGCTACAGACACTTGATTACAGTCAATCTCCCTAACTTTACAGCCAATCTCGAGAACATCACAACAATCATTTTTGGATTTCTCTGACACAGATCTATGAAATATATCTACCATCTGTAGAATATTTTTTAATCTCTCTCTTTCTCTATTGAAAAACTTAGAATCTAACCTCTGATTCTCGAGTTCACACTCGGCATATAAACTTAACCATAAAACTTCTGAATTAGAATTGTCTACAGACTTAAATTTCAATTTACTCTGCTTAGCAAGACAATTAATGACATCCATTTTATCTTACCTTGAAATGTCTCAGCTCCTTTGATGGACAACGCTGGGTTCCTGTCTTCACACGTCTGGCTTAGGTCTGGTACTTTTGGCACTTGTAGTACTTCTCAATCTATCTGGTACTTCTTACTTCTAGGTTCTATGTGATTCTTGTAAGTAGTGGAATTCCCGATAACTTGCACATATGATTTGACGTTAGCAAAGTCCAATCCCCCGTGTGTGCAAGTGGAGGGAAACCCGCAAAAAAGTACAAAAATTCAGATCTGGCTGGCTCTCCAATGTAAAATAATGCATATCCTGTAAAATACTCAGGACTAGTTACCAGATAAAAATATAGTGGTTTATTTGGTTTCTTCCATCAAAGAAAGGTTATTACAGAAAAACAGGTGAATAAAAATAAGTGAAAGAGATATTGTCCATTGTTCATAGCAAAAGCTTTCCATCTTCATTCTCTGAGATCCCACATGGCAAAAGCAACATGTATTCTTCTTCTCTCCGAGATCCTGAATAGCAAATGCCTGCTGTGTCTCAGTTTGGCTTCTCACATCGCCGTCAAGTAATATACCAGCTGTTGAGTTATGTCATGGCCCAACACAGGCGACATCTTCGTGTCTGTCTCTCATGATGGTGAGGGAAGAGCAGCGACCTCTACAGTTAGCCATGAATTATATACGTCTCCTAAAGCACGTGGTCTCTACATATATGGAGCTGTCTTTCTACCATGAGCCAAGCTTAAAAATAGCCTATGTCATGTAAGCTAAAGCATTCTACAGAACTGGGTCTTATAAGAAATTAACGGATTATTAATATTTAACATCCAGCCAGGACACGTTTGCTGCAGAAAATAACACACTATACTTGATCACTTCTAGACCACATTCCCCACTTTCCCCCCCGACTTCTACACTTTATGTGTAAAGGTCAGCCAGGGCAGTAGTCGTGGCTGAGTATTTCGGGTTCGGGCATTGTATACCCTGACCTCCCTCTACAGGAAAACGGTACCTCTTCTCTTGCATGGTACGGTGAATACTCACCGTGCCGTCAGCGTCCCCTTTGCTACGCCGACTTGATGCTGATCCTTGATCCCAATGAATAGAGACACAGTCCAGGGCAACTCTTAACTGAGCAAATTTATTTTCTTCAGGACACAGCACATCCACATAGTTTCCAGCATTTTCATCACAGTAAAGACAGCACATTACTTCATCTTTCCCTTCACTGTTCCTTGCAGTGTTTCCGTTTGACGAAGCGTCTCAGATGGCTCCTCAGTGTCCTCCCTGTATAGCGTCACCATGGTGAAGCGCTCTCCAGCATGTTTCGCCCCGGACATCAGAGATTCAGCCCACGTAGCTTTCCACCACATTCTGGAGTGACCTGCCAGTACCCTTTTACGGTAACCTTCAATCTTCCTCTGTTTACTTACACTCTTTTCCACTTTATTGCTGATTCTGCAGTACCGTGTTCTTCTCTAGATGGCTGGGCATCAGCTTTAACATCACGGGGTAGTTAGGCAGCTCAGGCATATAGCCCACCCGAGCACAAAGGGGTCAGGCCTCTGACTGCCTGAAACTGGAAGACCATCCTGGCTTATTCTCCAGCTATCCCCTCCTACAGTTAACTCCTATATGTCCTACAGCTACATCTACTGTGCAATGAGCTCAGTGCCCCATCTAGTGACCATAGCCCAGACTGCACTGTCCCTACCAAGTACAAGGTGCAGAAACATAGCTTATGCTATATAAATAATACAGCAACATGAAATATACGATAATGCGCAACAATGGTATAACATATATATAAATATATATACAAGTACAACAGCAACATGGGGGTTTAAAGGGGTAAGACTCTCAACCCCTTACACATGTCTACATATTGATATTAGTCATGTATTATACTACAGCACAGGCACCATTTTGATGAATGCAAACCTTTTTTTTGTAACCCCACAAACACCCGGAGCACCAGAATCTCAATAACTGAAATTTACAAATACAGATTACACAACAACCACAAGATGCATTTCATCACCCAGGTCACCTCATTTTAATCAGTATAACAGCGTAGACCTGACACTGTCTGTACTTTACTGTTCACAATCCTGCTGACAGGATCCCTTTAAATCTAAATTTTAATAAGTTTGTTCTTTTCTGCGCTAAACGTCCCCCAAACCCTGAGGACGGCGAGTATACCTTGGTTGTGTTTTGCTGTATGTGTATACAAAAGTAAAAGAAGAGCACCTATCAGGGGCTCAGAAAAGCTGGGTGGCATGTGTGCTAGTGTGTGACCCAGCGCAGGTGTCTCACTGGCCTATCAAAACAGTGACCGATAGCAGCAAACAGTGTGATGTGGATGTGAGAACTGTCTGCGGGGTGCGCTTAGGTGAGTGGACAAAAGAATATGGGAGGTTCACCTTTATAGTAACATCCCAGGGCAGGTGTGTCGTGAGCAAGTGGTGTTCAAGAAATATTGGTGGCAGTGGTTGTGACTTATCCTGACACACAATGTACAGGGAAATGGGAAAATTGTGAAAAAAAACGCAATTCTGACCTTAATTATGTTTACGGCGTACATTATGTGGTAAAAATGACCATGTAATATGATTCTCCTCATCAGTATGATTACAGAGATACTAAACGTGCCCAGATTTTTAAATTATTTTAGTGGTAGAAAAAAAATCAAGACTTTGAAATAAAAAATATGTTGGAGTTTGTGTTGCCATTTTCCGAGACCCGTAGTTTTACTTTTTCGTTCAATAGAGCTATGAGAGGGATTATTTTTTTATAAGGCGAGACGTTATTATGGATATTACTTTGGGATAGATATGACATTTTAGTTGCTTGTTACGTATTTTAAGTGGTATTGCAGCGACCAAAAAATACCGCAATGTTGGCGTTTTTAAATTTTTTGTGTTTACCAATTGGGTTAATTATTTTTATATTTTGATAGCTCGGAATTTGCTGGATGTGGCGATATCACTTGACATTTTTTTTTATGTTCATTTTCAATGGAGGAAAATTGAACTTTTATGAGTTTTTTTTTCAGATTTGTTTAAATCTTTTTTTGTTGTTTTACTTTTCTTTTCACTTCATTTATCGCTCCCTAAGGCCCCTTTCACACTTCAGTTTTTTGCAATCAGTCACAATCCGTCAGGTTTTGACAAAAACGGATCCTCAGTTTTTTTTTGAGGATCCGTTTTTTCCCCATTGACTTGCATTAATGGCGGATTGTGACGGATGGCTGTCCGTTTCATCAGTTTTTTTTTTGAGGATCCGCCAAAAGTTGCTGTCCGTCACCATCCTCAAAGATTTCAAAACGGAGCTTGCAACAAAACTCTCTCTCTCTCTCTCTCCTTCCCGACCAGCGTTTCCTTTAAATTTCCTCATTTTCAGGATCCTGTGCCATCCGTTCACATCAGTTCAGAACGGATCCGCTTGTCTGCCTTTTTGGCGGATTTGAACTGATGCAAAAAACTGAAGTGTGAAAGAGGCCTAAGCTGTACTACATACAGGGGCTAATGGTGCAGCAGAAGTGTGAACTTTTTGATGCTTTTGTTTAATATTTTCCACTATAGTATATGGAGAGCATAAAAAACGCATGCAAAATTCCAATGAAGTCTCCAATTGTGGAACTGAAGCATTCCTCTACTAAAAAAAATGCATTCGAAAAAACTGCCACAAAAAAATACAATAAAAAGTTTTGATTGCTTTAGTGCGAATACCTTTGGAAACAATGCAGCACTTCTGCACGTGTGAACATGGCCCAGGAGAGACTCTGGACAATTTGTACGTTCTACACCAGGTTCACACTTGGGGTTATTTATTTTTTTATCACTACTTAGAATTACAGACAAATTAAAAAAAGTGATCTGAGCCAATTATATGGAAAAAATACAATATTATTTAACATTTATTCTGAAGCTATATGAAATAATTCTGACTACAGCAATGGTCTGTGCCCATCACGGGTGATCCGTGTTACCGGGAAGAGAGGAGGAGACATTCCTGGAAGGAGCTGACAATAGATACATCACATTATCTCACATATGAGGATACAGAATTATACAGGTTTGAAAATATCAAATAGAAAGATTTGCCTGTAAACAGGTAAAAAAGCAAAAACAGTAAATAAAGCAATGACTTGCGCTATTGTACCGGTAAGTTTTTATACATCTCATCCCAATCCAGCTAACCCCTATCCGTACAGTGGCAGCTGGTATTGGATGGTCTGCCATGGGTAACATAACTAGTTCTCCTATATTAGACCCATTGCCATGTTCGTCTTTATGACATCACAGAAGCGTTGTCCACGAGTCATGGAATGTTCCGCAAGAACGGTCAGTGCGAGGCAAGCAGAGATAGAGAGGAGAGCTGAACACTAACCCAGAGCGATTGTAAATCACTTTTTACTTGTTTTGTTTATTTTTTTTACTTTTATTTCTTTTTTTTGGGAGTGTTTTCTACCATCCGCACACACTTTTGTGTGTGTGGAGGGGAAGGCAGCCTAATGGCTGCACCCGTAGCTGGAGGAAAGTTCCAACCACGGAGACGTCTCCCACATGCCAGGACATCCCTATACAGTCAGAGGCCTGAACACCACCAAAGGCCAACTGGCTTCACGGGGTATGTGATGGCAGTGCTTTATTATATCGTGTCAATTATTAAATGCCTGTTCAAAACACCAGAAAAGGCAAAGGACCGATATTCCAGACTGAAAAGTCCACCACCATATCCTACAATGCCCGAAATAGGCCGATTCGTACAACCTGCAGCAAACATCAGCGCAGAGCCAGAGGGTATGAAGGAACGCCTGATACTCACCAGAACAGTAGATGAGGAAGAGACAACAGCCACATTGCCCAGGAGCCCATCCCCATGCACCTGGATGGAGCTAACTCCCTCTCAAGCACGTATACTCCTCAGTATGCCTTACGACCATCAACCGCGTATTAAGGTGACTGCTAAACAAGGCTACAATCCTACACCACACCTGCCAGTCAGCTATACCACTGGAAAGATCATGCAAGTAATGCTGATGAGCCCACAGGATGTACAACGTGCCTACAAGAGAGATTTGGGTTTCCTTCCAAGTCCTAGGAAGATCATTCTCCCGAGAAGAGAATTCCGCGGCACTTTGATTTAGCCGGCGGAAAATGTAGTGGCGAGTTGCTTGCAGCAAGCACATACCATCTTCTGCACAGCTGCTTCTTAGACAGATTTTCCGGTTTTGACTATGGCTTGATCAATGGATCATGTTTCTATACTGCCGCCTGCCCTGACCTCTGCTTGTTTAAAGTTATGCATCTACACTGCCGCCTGCCCTGACCTTTGCTTGCTCAATGGATTATGTTTTTGAACTGCCGCCTGCCTGACCTCTGCTTGCTCAATGGATTGTTTCTGCACTGCCGCCTGCCTTGACCTCTGCTTGCTCAATGGATTATGTTTTTGAACTGCCGCCTACCCTGACCTCTGCTTGCTCAATGGATTATGTTTCTGCACTGCCGCCTGCCTTGACCTCTGCTTGCTCAGTGGATTATGTTTTTGAACTGCCGCCTGCCCTGACCTCTGCTTGCTCAATGGATTATGTTTTTGAACTGACGCCTGCCCTGACCTCTGCTTGCTCAATGGATTATGTTTCTGCACTGCCGCCTGCCTGACCTCTGCTTGCTCAATGGATTATGTTTTTGAACTGCCGCCTGCCCTGACCTCAGCTTGCTCAATGGATTATGTTTCTGCACTGCCGCCTGCCCTGACCTCAGCTTGCTCAATGGATTATGCTTCTGCACTGCCGCCTGCCCTGACCTCTGCTTGTTTCCGGTTATTAATCTGTGATACTAATAAAAATGTATATTATTCTGCACTATATGGACTGTGGGTCGTTTTTTTTCTTTGGTTTTATGGTTGTTTCCGGTTATGTTTTTGCACTGCTGCCTGCCCTGACCTCTGCTTGTTTCCGGTTATGTTTCTGCACTGCTGCCTGCCCTGACCTTTGCTTGTTTCTGACTACTCATTTGCCTGCTGATTTTGTACTTCTTCCTCAATGCCTGCACTTTTAAGACCCCAGTAGAGCTAATTTATATAAATCCTGCATCCTAACAATGAAGCCGGGTTATAGGGCTTCTGATCACAATGGTAGGATGATGCCTCAATGTGAAGAAGGGTAGCACCAGTTCTTCACCTAACAGTATGGAATGCTTATCTAAAAAAATGAAAAAGGAACAGTACAGTATAGACAAAGGTCCCATAAACTCAACAAGAACAAACCATTAAGAACTTTAAGCATAAACATATGAGACAACAAACCAAGTGGCTCAGAATACCACATCCGACCCAACCAGCAGTTTTGTTGAAGGTATTTTCCTCTGATCTTTCGTTAAGAGGGTACAACATCTCAAATACATTAGACTGGTGTGGGTCTCCAACCATTTAGGAACCCTCAAATCAATAGTACAGGGGTCTTGAATCAGCCACAAAATTGCTTCAGGAAGAATTGGGTGGAGCACTGGTTTCATATGTACCCTGCCGCTCATGTCAAGGTCTATGAAAATAACCAAACACAAGGCTGAGTACTCAGATCTTATAGGAACCTCCCCAATAGTGAATGGCCATCTGTATATTCATAGTTCCCCAGGTCTGTAGACAGATGCGGGTTTCACGTCCGGGACCTCTGCCTATCAGACATTTATAGAATATTTTATGGATAACACATAAATGTATGGGAAAACTCCTCTTGTAAATAGTGCGCCTCAAGTTTCTTCTGCTGTTTGCAGTGGAATGTAGTCATCATAGCTAATATGAGGGAAGGATTCCTGAGAGGGGGTATACATCTACTATATCCATATTCTGTGGATATCTACCCTAATAAAGCTTATGGACGGTGAGTGCAGTGATGAGACCGACCCTTTATCAACATGTTCTGTCCCACAAACTAATGTAGTACACTGCACTGACCGCCGATAGACTTTATTCTCCAAAGACAATTTAAGTTTGTTATATGTATTAAAATACTTTTTTTCCCAGAATTATCTAAGAATTATCGACAAGGAAAATGGACTCAAGATAAAGCTTAGAAACATATATTTCTTTACAGCTCCTGATATAGGTATTGCGGTCTTTAAAAACAGTAGTCCCCAACTTCTGCCTCCTCAGCAAGTTATCCCCTAGCCATTGGTAGATCATAACTTGCTGATTACGGGTGTTTCACTGCCAGGACCCCCACCAATCCTAAGAACAGGGTGTCTGGAACAAGCGGCTGTTAAGAATGCGCAACAACACTTCTTTCATTATGGGACAATGATGGGGCTGATATGCTGATGATGGACTATGATGGGGCTGATGTGCTGATGATGGACTATGATGGGGCTGATGTGCTGATGATGGACTATGATGGGGTTGATGTGCTGATGATGGACTATGATGGGGCTGATGTGCTGATGATGAACTATGATTGGGATGATGAAGTCTGCAATAACAGAGCATAGCAGTACAACCCCTTAGCCTGGAGTGCCCTAACAAATAGCTGGGGAGGGTCCGAGCTCACAGTCAGACCTTAGAAGAAGAGTTAATAGTTTTGTTTCTTCTGTCTTAAAGGACAAAAAAGGCTTACAGTATATACTCGCGTATAAGTCGAGATTTTCAGCCCATTTTTTGGGGCTGAAAGTCCCCCTCTCGGCTTATACGCGAGTCATATACCGGGGGTCGGCCAGGGAGGGGGAGCGGGGGGTGTCGGAGATCATACTCACCTCTCCTGGCATGTTTCTGCAGCCCCCCGTGCTTATTCCATCTTCTCGGCGCTGTTCTTCCTGCTTTCAGCGGTCACGTGGTACGCTCATTACCCTCATTAATATGCACATATGTAATGAGCGGCACCACGTGACCGCAGAAAGCAGGAAGAACAGCACTGAGAAGATGGAACAAGCACGGGGGGCTGCAGAGACATGCCAGGAGAGGTGAGTATAACGGGGGGAGCCATATTCACCTGTGCCCCATTCCACCGCTGCGCATCGCTCTGCTGTCTTGCTTCCTCTGGCAGTGACGTTAAGGTCAGAGGGTGCCATGACGTAGTTAGCAGGCGCCCTCTGCCTGAACAGTCACTGCAGAGCCAGCAACGCTGAGGAGCAGCAGCTGCAGCAGTGACAAGGTGAGTATATAGTTTTTTTTTTCATTTTTTTAATTGAGGCTGCGGCAGCAGCATTGTAAGGGGCCACTAATCACTGTGCAGCAATACAAGGGGCCACTCATCACTGTGCAGCATTATAAGGGGCCACTCATCACTGTGCAGCATTATAAGGGGCCACTCATCACTGTGCAGCATTATAAGGGGCCACTCATCACTGTGCAGCATTATAAGGGGCCACTCATCACCTTGCAGCATTATAAGGGGCCACTCATCACCGTGCAGCATAATAAGGGGCCACTAATCACCGTGCAGCATAATAAGGAGCCACTAATCACTGCAGCATTTCAAGGGGCCACTAATCACTGTGCAGCATTATAAGGGGCCACTCATCACTGTGCAGCATTACAAGGGGCCACTCATCACTGTGCAGCATTACAAGGGGCCACTAATAACTGTGCAGCATTACAAGGGGCCACTAATCACTGTGCAGCATTACAAGGGGCCACTAATCACTGTGCAGCATTACAAGGGGCCACTAATCACTGTGCAGCATTATATGGGGCCAGTAATCACTGTGCAGCATTATATGGGGCCAGTAATCACTGTGCAGCATTATATGGGGCCACTCATCACTGTGCTGCATTATAAGAGGCCACTCATTACTGTGCAGCATTATAAGGGGGCCTCTCATTACTGTGCAGCATTATACGGGGCCACTAATCACTGTGCAGCATTACAAAGGGCCACTAATCACCGTGCAGCATAAGGGGCCACTAATCACTGCAGCATTTCAAGGGGCCACTAATCACTGTGCAGCATTATAAGTGGCCACTAATCACCGTGCAGCATTGTAAGGGGCCACTAATCAATGTGCAGCATTATAAGGGGCCACTAATCACTGTGCAGCATTATAAGGGGCCACTAATCACTGTGCAGCATTATAAGGGGCCACTAATCACTGTGCAGCATTATAAGGGGCCACTAATCATTGTGCAGCATTATAAGGGGCCACTCTCCATGCAGCATTATAAGGGGCCACCAATCACTGTGAAGCATTATATGGGGCATATGTTATTATGGACCATGTAATAGGGCTACCATTATTCACTGTGCAGCATTATTAGGCATATTTTTGTATGGAGCATCTTATGGAACCCATCATGAACTTTATGGAGCATTATATGGGGCCATCATGAACTTTATGGAGCATCTTATGGGGCCCATTTTATTTTTGAAATTTACCAGTAGCTTCGGCATTTTCCACCCTAGGTTTATAGGCGAGTCAATAAGTTTTCCCAGTTTTTTGTGACAAAATTAGGGTGGTCGGCTTATACATGGGTCGGCTTATACGCGAGTATATACGGACTTCTAAAGAAAATTGCCCCCAAGTTATTTTGAGCGACCCCGCCTGCTGTACCATCCTTGTGATTTACGAGAACGTTTCTCACTTCCTGCTAGGACAGCGGAAACCCAAGGAGTAAAGAGAGAAGGTCCTTATGGCTGCATGGAGTAATGCTGGAAATCTCTAAGTCTGCGGGGACAACAGAGACTTTAGAAGAAGGCAAACCAAGGTTTAGTGCTAGCACTAGTGTGAGAGAAGGTTTATACTACAGGAGAGAAGTGCTGTAACAGGAAAGAACCTAACAAATAAAAAAGATTGTAGACAAACCAGATTTTGCTATCTATTCATGTCATTGCCTTCCATATTACAGAGAAATTTCCCTAAATCCGGTATCTGATAATCCACAATGATGTATATTCAGGGTCGAACTGGGGTGTCTGGGGCCCACCAGGGGAATGGACTCTAGGGCCCCATCCTACAGCTATATGCTAATATCTGTCAGTCGTTATCCCCATTATAGTGGAGCATCGGCTGTAAAACACAGGCGGCTCCTGCACATCTACTGTGCACCCCCATAACTGGGATGTATAATTACGGTAGTTTACATTAATGTGGTTCTTTGGTTAAAACAATTTATCACCGATCCATGGGCTCTATAGGATAGCTGATCGCATACGTCCGACCATTAGAAACTGCACCGACCGGAAGAATGAGAAAGTTTTATCGTTGATAGGACACTTATCCCCATTTTAAAATGGAGCAGCAGGTTAGATATCTGACCGAAGCTTCATTCATTCTCTTTGGAGCTTCTATAAAAATACAAGTGCAGCCACTGAGGGAATGAATGGATCAGTTGTCAAGTCGGACATGCCACTCCAGTCTAATGGGGATAAAAAGTTCCACATTTTGCTGAATGGGTCCAAGTAGTTAGACCCCCCCAATCAATACGTTATCACTTGTCCTGTGAATAGGAGATTACGTTTTTCCACAGGAAACCCCTGTAAGTGCATCTCTGCCGCTGTTTACAAAGTATTTAATCTCTAATGGAAATAAAGAATATTCTCCTAATTAATATCAGAGAAGACTAATGACCGTCAAACACAACACAATCCACTGTACCAAGACCAATAATACCACATACAGGGGAGAAATACCACCACACCATGACCAGACCACATAGTACCCGCATCATATCACATAAAAGGCACAAATACAACCACACCATGACCAGACCACATATTACCACCACATAGTGACCGAATAATATGACATATTACCAGCATATAGGGACCAAATAATAATTCATACACGGAGAAATACTTCCACACTGTGAACAGTCCACAAATTACCACCACTTATTGATGGAATACTACAGTACTGATTATGAATACAAACCACAATAATAACAACACTGTTATTACCACCAGTGACATTATACACAGTACCTCTGTATATAGTGTCAGTGTACAGGTAATACAGTGATTACCAGTGACATTATACACAGGAGCTCAGTGATCACTGGCAACATTATTGTCAAGGTTTGCTCAGCTTGTGGGATTAGGTAGTTCAGAGGTTAATGTGGATGGCCTCACTCTGAGATTCTGGGAGGCTTTTTAAAGCCTCATTGTGGGCTCATTCCTCATCGTTTATACTCAGACCCTTGGCCGAGTGTGTGTGACCCTGGTGTGCTTTGTGACTGTAATACTTTATGCTTGTTTGGTTTTGATCTGGTTCTGTCCCTGTTACGAGTTCTGCCTGTCCCTCTTGTACTGCGTTGCTATCTCTGTGTATGACTCATTGCCTATGACCTGACTATTCTCTGATTGCCCCTCTTGTACTGTGCAGCTATCTCCATGTATGACTCATTGCTTACGTTCTGACTACTCTCTGCTCGCCCCTCTGGTATCGCGCCGCCCTCTCCATGTATGACCGCCCGTTTGTCTGACCTGAGTTCCCCTCGCCTCTACTCCAGGATTCCTGTAGTAGAGTCCTACAATCATCTTCAGAAGTGGGACACTAAGCCCCGCCCCCTGTGGTCACATGATCGTAGGTCCTTGTACTTCTTACTACCTTCAGCATCGCAGGTCCCGTCTGCCTCAACTTTCCCTGCAGTATCGGACCCCGGGCCCTCCCGCAGTAGGGGTGAGTCACGCTGCTCAGCCGTGGCAGTTCGCCGACGCTGACAGGATCCTGATATTTATACACAGAAGATCTGCATACAGTGTCAGTGTAATACAGTGACCACCAGTGAAATTATACACAGGAGCTTTTGGAAGTGCATTGAGCAGCAGGGTGGTTTGCTGGTGAAGGGAAAAAAAATCTCTTTAAATCTTCTGCCTGAGCGAGTGTAAACGAGCTGAGTGTGACCTGAGCGTAAGTGCGAACGGTGGTAAGTGTGTGACTTGTGATTCAGTGACTTTGGATTCAGGGAGTTTGCAAAGGAGGTATTACTGAATTGCTGTTATATTTTATTAATACTTTTTATTTATTTTTACTTATCTTTTCTGTCTGGTGCAATCCCCATTAGGAATGTGCTCCACTATTGCCAATGCCATCCAGTGTACGTCTTGCCGCATGTACGCAATCCTTGACCAGCCAGTCGAGGGTGCATACTGCTGTGCGAGATGTGAGCACATTGTGCATTTGGAAGCCCAGATACTGGATTTAAATGTGCAGCTGGCAACACTGAGATCAATAGACAATATGGAAAGGAGACTTCTACTCACTGAGCAGACGCTCAATGAGATAGATGAGGGGGGGATGCTAGGTTGGAGCTGCAGGACAGTGAAGCAGTAAGATGGGTGACAGTTAGAAGGTGGGGTAGACAGAAGAGTGCCAGGGAGGCTAGTCCTGATCTGGCACAACCCAATAAGTTTGCCAAGTTGGCAGATGAGGGGAGTGTCAGTGCAGGGGTAGCACTGCTGCAGCAAGGCATGTCCTCTGAAAGCCAGAGGAGTATATGCTCCAGTAAGGGGAGAAATAGGAGAGCAGGGCAGGCCAGACAGGTGCTGGTAGTGGGGGACTCAATTATTAGGGGAACAGATAGGGCAATCTGTCACAAAGAAAGGGATCGTCGAACGGTGTGCTGCCTATCTGGCGCGCAAGTCTGACACATCGCTGACCGGCTTGACAGATTACTGGGAGGGGCTGGTGAGGATCCAGCGGTCATGGTGCACATTGGTACAAATGACACAGAGGTAGGTGGAAGGTCCTTAAAGATGATTTCAGGGAATTAGGCTGCAATCTTAAGGCAAGGACCTCCAAGGTGGTATTTTTGGAAATATTTCCTGTACCACGTGCCACGCCAGAGAGGAGATTAGGGAAGTTAATAAGTGGTTCAAGAATTAGTGTAGGAAGGAGGGGTTTGGGTTCCTGGAGAACTGGGCCGACTTCTCAGTTGGCTACAGGTTCTACGCTAGGGACGGGCTGCACCTCAATGGGGAGGGTGCAGCTGTGCTGGGGAAAAAAATGGCTAGAAGGGTGGAGGAGTGTTTAAATTTGGAACTAGGGGAGGGTATTCATTTTATAAGAGGGGAAGACTGTGTAGATAGAGACCTGGGCACAAATAATGAAATTGGGGGTGGTAGTGGCATGGGGGGTGAGGTTAGAACAGTTAATAATTTAAGAAATAGAGGTACAGACATACATAAAGTGCATGTATACAAATGCCAGAAGCCTCGCCAACAAAATGGAGGACTTAGAATTAATTTTGTTGGAAGATAAGGTATATTGCACCCCCTCATAGGGTATAAGGCTGCCCCCTCATAGGGTATAATGCTTCTCCCCCCTCATAGGGTATAATGCACCCCCTCATAGGGTATAATGCTGCCCCCTCATAGGGTATAACACTAGATAGATAGATAGATATGTGATAATTAGATGTATAGATAGATAATAGATAGATAGATCTATGGATAGACAGATAGATATAAAAATATAAAGATAATAGATAGTGAAAGATATAGGTAGCTATAGAGATAGATAGACCTAGATAGATATAGATAGATAAATAGATAGATAGGGGATAAATAGATATATGGATAGATAGATAGAAAGATAGATAGATAGATAGATAGATAGATAGATATAAAGATAATAGATAGTGATAGCTATAGATAGGTATATAGATAGATAGATAGGGGATAAATAGATAGATCTATGGATAGATGATATATAGATGGATAGATATAAAGATAATAGATAGAGATAGATATAGATAGGTATAGAGATAGATGGATATAGACTATTTATATCTATCTATATCTACCTCTATATCTATCTATCTATCTATATCTATCTCTATATCTAAGATAGAGACAGATAGATATAGAGATAGAGATATAGATATACAGATAGAAATAGATAGATATAGAGATATATAGATATAGAGACAGATAGATATAGAGATAGATATAGATAGATATAGAGATATATAAAAAACAAACCACAATACTCACCTCTCCTCCTGCTCCCACGCTGATGACGGCTTCAGTGTCAGCAGCTGACCCGTCTGCCAGACACACAGCGGGTGCGCGATGAAGTGACGTCATCGCGCATCGGCTGTGAGTCAGGAGCAGAGGGGACTGATGGGAGAGAGATGCTCTCTCTTCCACTGCAATTGAGCGCGGCGCCGGCTGCCTAGGTTGGGGAGCGGGGCCCCGGGGTGAGTGAAGGCCGAGAGTGAATGAATATTCATTTCTCTTTAGTAGTGGGGACAGTGGCTCCTGCCTCCTGACACCCGCTGCTGCTCCGCTGGCAGGGCCCCCATAGCAGCTGTGTGGCACTGGCTGGGGGCCCCTGGAGCAGTGGGGGCCCTAGGCAACTGCTGTCCCTGTATACCAGTAGAGGTGCCAGGGCCCACCAGATGCCAGGGCCCACCGGAGAATCAGTCCGACGCTACCTGTCTGTATATATAATGTCAGTGTACAAGTAATAGAATGATCACTGGAGACATACACAGGAGTTCTGTATATAGTGTATAGTGTACAGGTAATACAGTGACTCACCAGTAACATTATACACAGGAGCTCTGCATATAGTCAGCGTACAGGTAATACAAGGATCACCAGTGACATTATACACAGGAGCTCTGTATATACTATATAATGTAAGTGTCCAGGTAAATCACTGACTTACCAGTGACCTCTGTATTTGTAGCGATTCATCTTCGCTTTTCTTCCTCTTCCAGCCAGGACACGTTTGCTGCAGAAAATAACACACTATACTTGATCACTTCTAGACCACATTCCCCACTTTCCCCCCCGACTTCTACACTTTATGTGTAAAGGTCAGCCAGGGCAGTAGTCGTGGCTGAGTATTTCGGGTTCGGGCATTGTATACCCTGACCTCCCTCTACAGGAAAACGGTACCTCTTCTCTTGCATGGTACGGTGAATACTCACCGTGCCGTCAGCGTCCCCTTTGCTACGCCGACTTGATGCTGATCCTTGATCCCAATGAATAGAGACACAGTCCAGGGCAACTCTTAACTGAGCAAATTTATTTTCTTCAGGACACAGCACATCCACATAGTTTCCAGCATTTTCATCACAGTAAAGACAGCACATTACTTCATCTTTCCCTTCACTGTTCCTTGCAGTGTTTCCGTTTGACGAAGCGTCTCAGATGGCTCCTCAGTGTCCTCCCTGTATAGCGTCACCACGGTGAAGCGCTCTCCAGCATGTTTCGCCCCGGACATCAGAGATTCAGCCCACGTAGCTTTCCACCACATTCTGGAGTGACCTGCCCGTACCCTTTTACGGTAACCTTCAATCTTCCTCTGTTTACTTACACTCTTTTCCACTTTATTGCTGATTCTGCAGTACCGTGTTCTTCTCTAGATGGCTGGGCATCAGCTTTAACATCACGGGGTAGTTAGGCAGCTCAGGCATATAGCCCACCCGAGCACAAAGGGGTCAGGCCTCTGACTGCCTGAAACTGGAAGACCATCCTGGCTTATTCTCCAGCTATCCCCTCCTACAGTTAACTCTTATATGTCCTACAGCTACATCTACTGTGCAATGAGCTCAGTGCCCCATCTAGTGACCATAGCCCAGACTGCACTGTCCCTACCAAGTACAAGGTGCAGAAACATAGCTTATGCTATATAAATAATACAGCAACATGAAATATACGATAATGCGCAACAATGGTATAACATATATATAAATATATATACAAGTACAACAGCAACATGGGGGTTTAAAGGGGTAAGACTCTCAACCCCTTACACATGTCTACATATTGATATTAGTCATGTATTATACTACAGCACAGGCACCATTTTGATGAATGCAAACCTTTTTTTTGTAACCCCACAAACACCCGGAGCACCAGAATCTCAATAACTGAAATTTACAAATACAGATTACACAACAACCACAAGATGCATTTCATCACCCAGGTCACCTCATTTTAATCAGTATAACAGCGTAGACCTGACACTGTCTGTACTTTACTGTTCACAATCCTGCTGACAGGATCCCTTTAAATCTAAATTTTAATAAGTTTGTTCTTTTCTGCGCTAAACGTCCCCCAAACCCTGAGGACGGCGAGTATACCTTGGTTGTGTTTTGCTGTATGTGTATACAAAAGTAAAAGAAGAGCACCTATCAGGGGCTCAGAAAAGCTGGGTGGCATGTGTGCTAGTGTGTGACCCAGCGCAGGTGTCTCACTGGCCTATCAAAACAGTGACCGATAGCAGCAAACAGTGTGATGTGGATGTGAGAACTGTCTGCGGGGTGCGCTTAGGTGAGTGGACAAAAGAATATGGGAGGTTCACCTTTATAGTAACATCCCAGGGCAGGTGTGTCGTGAGCAAGTGGTGTTCAAGAAATATTGGTGGCAGTGGTTGTGACTTATCCTGACACACAATGTACAGGGAAATGGGAAAATTGTGAAAAAAAACGCAATTCTGACCTTAATTATGTTTACGGCGTACATTATGTGGTAAAAATGACCATGTAATATGATTCTCCTCATCAGTATGATTACAGAGATACTAAACGTGCCCAGATTTTTAAATTATTTTAGTGGTAGAAAAAAAATCAAGACTTTGAAATAAAAAATATGTTGGAGTTTGTGTTGCCATTTTCCGAGACCCGTAGTTTTACTTTTTCGTTCAATAGAGCTATGAGAGGGATTATTTTTTCATAAGGCGAGACGTTATTATGGATATTACTTTGGGATACATATGACATTTTAGTTGCTTGTTACGTATTTTAAGTGGTATTGCAGCGACCAAAAAATACCGCAATGTTGGCGTTTTTAAATTTTTTGTGTTTACCAATTGGGTTAATTATTTTTATATTTTGATAGCTCGGACTTTGCTGGATGTGGCGATATCACTTGACATTTTTTTTTATGTTCACTTTCAATGGAGGAAAATTGAACTTTTATGAGTTTTTTTTCAGATTTGTTTAAATCTTTTTTTGTTGTTTTACTTTTCTTTTCACTTCATTTATCGCTCCCTAAGGCCCCTTTCACACTTCAGTTTTTTGCAATCAGTCACAATCCGTCAGGTTTTGACAAAAACGGATCCTCAATTTTTTTTGGAGGATCCGTTTTTTCCCCATTGACTTGCATTAATGGCGGATTGTGACGGATGGCTGTCCGTTTCATCCGTTTTTTTTTGAGGATCCGCCAAAAGTTGCTGTCCGTCACCATCCTCAAAGATTTCAAAACGGAGCTTGCAACAAAACTCTCTCTCTCTCTCCTTCCCGACCAGCATTTCCTTTAAATTTCCTCATTTTCAGGATCCTGTGCCATCCGTTCACATCAGTTCAGAACGGATCCGCTTGTCTGCCTTTTTGGCGGATTTGAACTGATGCAAAAAACTGAAGTGTGAAAGAGGCCTAAGCTGTACTACATACAGGGGCTAATGGTGCAGCAGAAGTGTGAACTTTTTGATGCTTTTGTTTAATATTTTCCACTATATTATATGGAGAGCATAAAAAACGCATGCAAAATTCCAATGAAGTCTCCAATTGTGGAACTGAAGCATTCCTCTACTAAAAAAAATGCATTCGAAAAAACTGCCACAAAAAAATACAATAAAAAGTTTTGATTGCTTTAGTGCGAATACCTATGGAAACAATGCAGCACTTCTGCACGTGTGAACATGGCCCAGGAGAGACTCTGGACAATTTGTACGTTCTACACCAGGTTCACACTTGGGGTTATTTATTTTTTTATCACTACTTAGAATTACAGACAAATTAAAAAAAGTGATCTGAGCCAATTATATGGAAAAAATACAATATTATTTAACATTTATTCTGAAGCTATATGAAATAATTCCGACTACAGCAATGGTCTGTGCCCATCACGGGTGATCCGTGTTACCGGGAAGAGAGGAGGAGACATTCCTACAAGGAGCTGACAATAGATACATCACATTATCTCACATATGAGGATACAGAATTATACAGGTTTGAAAATATCAAATAGAAAGATTTGCCTGTAAACAGGTAAAAAAGCAAAAACAGTAAATAAAGCAATGACTTGCGCTATTGTACCGGTAAGTTTTTATACATCTCATCCCAATCCAGCTAACCCCTATCCGTACAGTGGCAGCTGGTATTGGATGGTCTGCCATGGGTAACATAACTAGTTCTCCTATATTAGACCCATTGCCATGTTCGTCTTTATGACATCACAGAAGCGTTGTCCACGAGTCATGGAATGTTCCGCAAGAACGGTCAGTGCGAGGCAAGCAGAGATAGAGAGGAGAGCTGAACACTAACCCAGAGCGACTTGTAAATCACTTTTTACTTGTTTTGTTTATTTTTTTTACTTTTATTTCTTTTTTTTGGGAGTGTTTTCTACCATCCGCACACACTTTTGTGTGTGTGGAGGGGAAGGCAGCCTAATGGCTGCACCCGTAGCTGGAGGAAAGTTCCAACCACGGAGACGTCTCCCACATGCCAGGACATCCCTATACAGTCAGAGGCCTGAACACCACCAAAGGCCAACTGGCTTCACGGGGTATGTGATGGCAGTGCTTTATTATATCGTGTCAATTATTAAATGCCTGTTCAAAACACCAGAAAAGGCAAAGGACCGATATTCCAGACTGAAAAGTCCACCACCATATCCTACAATGCCCGAAATAGGCCGATTCGTACAACCTGCAGCAAACATCAGCGCAGAGCCAGAGGGTATGAAGGAACGCCTGATACTCACCAGAACAGTAGATGAGGAAGAGACAACAGCCACATTGCCCAGGAGCCCATCCCCATGCACCTGGATGGAGCTAACTCCCTCTCAAGCACGTATACTCCTCAGTATGCCTTACGACCATCAACCGCGTATTAAGGTGACTGCTAAACAAGGCTACAATCCTACACCACACCTGCCAGTCAGCTATACCACTGGAAAGATCATGCAAGTAATGCTGATGAGCCCACAGGATGTACAACGTGCCTACAAGAGAGATTTGGGTTTCCTTCCAAGTCCTAGGAAGATCATTCTCCCGAGAAGAGAATTCCGCGGCACTTTGATTTAGCCGGCGGAAAATGTAGTGGCGAGTTGCTTGCAGCAAGCACATACCATCTTCTGCACAGCTGCTTCTTAGACAGATTTTCCGGTTTTGACTATGGCTTGATCAATGGATCATGTTTCTATACTGCCGCCTGCCCTGACCTCTGCTTGTTTAAAGTTATGCATCTACACTGCCGCCTGCCCTGACCTTTGCTTGCTCAATGGATTATGTTTTTGAACTGCCGCCTGCCTGACCTCTGCTTGCTCAATGGATTGTTTCTGCACTGCCGCCTGCCTTCACCTCTGCTTGCTCAATGGATTATGTTTTTGAACTGCCGCCTACCCTGACCTCTGCTTGCTCAATGGATTATGTTTCTGCACTGCCGCCTGCCTTGACCTCTGCTTGCTCAGTGGATTATGTTTTTGAACTGCCGCCTGCCCTGACCTCTGCTTGCTCAATGGATTATGTTTTTGAACTGACGCCTGCCCTGACCTCTGCTTGCTCAATGGATTATGTTTCTGCACTGCCGCCTGCCTGACCTCTGCTTGCTCAATGGATTATGTTTTTGAACTGCCGCCTGCCCTGACCTCAGCTTGCTCAATGGATTATGTTTCTGCACTGCCGCCTGCCCTGACCTCAGCTTGCTCAATGGATTATGCTTCTGCACTGCCGCCTGCCCTGACCTCTGCTTGTTTCCGGTTATTAATCTGTGATACTAATAAAAATGTATATTATTCTGCACTATATGGACTGTGGGTCGTTTTTTTTCTTTGGTTTTATGGTTGTTTCCGGTTATGTTTTTGCACTGCTGCCTGCCCTGACCTCTGCTTGTTTCCGGTTATGTTTCTGCACTGCTGCCTGCCCTGACCTTTGCTTGTTTCTGACTACTCATTTGCCTGCTGATTTTGTACTTCTTCCTCAATGCCTGCACTTTTAAGACCCCAGTAGAGCTAATTTATATAAATCCTGCATCCTAACAATGAAGCCGGGTTATAGGGCTTCTGATCACAATGGTAGGATGATGCCTCAATGTGAAGAAGGGTAGCACCAGTTCTTCACCTAACAGTATGGAATGCTTATCTAAAAAAATGAAAAAGGAACAGTACAGTATAGACAAAGGTCCCATAAACTCAACAAGAACAAACCATTAAGAACTTTAAGCATAAACATGTGAGACAACAAACCAAGTGGCTCAGAATACCACATCCGACCCAACCAGCAGTTTTGTTGAAGGTATTTTCCTCTGATCTTTCGTTAAGAGGGTACAACATCTCAAATACATTAGACTGGTGTGGGTCTCCAACCATTTAGGAACCCTCAAATCAATAGTACAGGGGTCTTGAATCAGCCACAAAATTGCTTCAGGAAGAATTGGGTGGAGCACTGGTTTCATATGTACCCTGCCGCTCATGTCAAGGTCTATGAAAATAACCAAACACAAGGCTGAGTACTCAGATCTTATAGGAACCTCCCCAATAGTGAATGGCCATCTGTCCATTCATAGTTCCCCAGGTCTGTAGACAGATGCGGGTTTCACGTCCGGGACCTCTGCCTATCAGACATTTATAGAATATTTTATGGATAACACATAAATGTATGGGAAAACTCCTCTTGTAAATAGTGCGCCTCAAGTTTCTTCTGCTGTTTGCAGTGGAATGTAGTCATCATAGCTAATATGAGGGAAGGATTCCTGAGAGGGGGTATACATCTACTATATCCATATTCTGTGGATATCTACCCTAATAAAGCTTATGGACGGTGAGTGCAGTGATGAGACCAACCCTTTATCAACATGTTCTGTCCCACAAACTAATGTAGTACACTGCACTGACCGCCGATAGACTTTATTCTCCAAAGACAATTTAAGTTTGTTATATGTATTAAAATACTTTTTTTCCCAGAATTATCTAAGAATTATCGACAAGGAAAATGGACTCAAGATAAAGCTTAGAAACATATATTTCTTTACAGCTCCTGATATAGGTATTGCGGTCTTTAAAAACAGTAGTCCCCAACTTCTGCCTCCTCAGCAAGTTATCCCCTAGCCATTGGTAGATCATAACTTGCTGATTACGGGTGTTTCACTGCCAGGACCCCCACCAATCCTAAGAACAGGGTGTCTGGAACAAGCGGCTGTTAAGAATGCGCAACAACACTTCTTTCATTATGGGACAATGATGGGGCTGATATGCTGATGATGGACTATGATGGGGCTGATGTGCTGATGATGGACTATGATGGGGCTGATGTGCTGATGATGGACTATGATGGGGTTGATGTGCTGATGATGGACTATGATGGGGCTGATGTGCTGATGATGAACTATGATTGGGATGATGAAGTCTGCAATAACAGAGCATAGCAGTACAACCCCTTAGCCTGGAGTGCCCTAACAAATAGCTGGGGAGGGTCCGAGCTCACAGTCAGACCTTAGAAGAAGAGTTAATAGTTTTGTTTCTTCTGTCTTAAAGGACAAAAAAGGCTTACAGTATATACTCGCGTATAAGTCGAGATTTTCAGCCCATTTTTTGGGGCTGAAAGTCCCCCTCTCGGCTTATACGCGAGTCATATACCGGGGGTCGGCCAGGGAGGGGGAGCGGGGGGGGGTGTCGGAGATCATACTCACCTCTCCTGGCATGTTTCTGCAGCCCCCCGTGCTTATTCCATCTTCTCGGCGCTGTTCTTCCTGCTTTCAGCGGTCACGTGGTACGCTCATTACCCTCATTAATATGCACATATGTAATGAGCGGCACCACGTGACCGCAGAAAGCAGGAAGAACAGCACTGAGAAGATGGAACAAGCACGGGGGGCTGCAGAGACATGCCAGGAGAGGTGAGTATAACGGGGGGAGCCATATTCACCTGTGCCCCATTCCACCGCTGCGCATCGCTCTGCTGTCTTGCTTCCTCTGGCAGTGACGTTAAGGTCAGAGGGTGCCATGACGTAGTTAGCAGGCGCCCTCTGCCTGAACAGTCACTGCAGAGCCAGCAACGCTGAGGAGCAGCAGCTGCAGCAGTGACAAGGTGAGTATATAGTTTTTTTTTTCATTTTTTTAATTGAGGCTGCGGCAGCAGCATTGTAAGGGGCCACTAATCACTGTGCAGCAATACAAGGGGCCACTCATCACTGTGCAGCATTATAAGGGGCCACTCATCACTGTGCAGCATTATAAGGGGCCACTCATCACTGTGCAGCATTATAAGGGGCCACTCATCACTGTGCAGCATTATAAGGGGCCACTCATCACCTTGCAGCATTATAAGGGGCCACTCATCACCGTGCAGCATAATAAGGGGCCACTAATCACCGTGCAGCATAATAAGGAGCCACTAATCACTGCAGCATTTCAAGGGGCCACTAATCACTGTGCAGCATTATAAGGGGCCACTCATCACTGTGCAGCATTACAAGGGGCCACTCATCACTGTGCAGCATTACAAGGGGCCACTAATAACTGTGCAGCATTACAAGGGGCCACTAATCACTGTGCAGCATTACAAGGGGCCACTAATCACTGTGCAGCATTACAAGGGGCCACTAATCACTGTGCAGCATTATATGGGGCCAGTAATCACTGTGCAGCATTATATAGGGCCAGTAATCACTGTGCAGCATTATATGGGGCCACTCATCACTGTGCTGCATTATAAGAGGCCACTCATCACTGTGCAGCATTATAAGGGGGCCTCTCATCACTGTGCAGCATTATACGGGGCCACTAATCACTGTGCAGCATTACAAAGGGCCACTAATCACCGTGCAGCATAAGGGGCCACTAATCACTGCATTTCAAGGGGCCACTAATCACTGTGCAGCATTATAAGTGGCCACTAATCACCGTGCAGCATTGTAAGGGGCCACTAATCAATGTGCAGCATTATAAGGGGCCACTAATCACTGTGCAGCATTATAAGGGGCCACTAATCACTGTGCAGCATTATAAGGGGCCACTAATCACTGTGCAGCATTATAAGGGGCCACTAATCATTGTGCAGCATTATAAGGGGCCACTCTCCATGCAGCATTATAAGGGGCCACCAATCACTGTGAAGCATTATATGGGGCATATGTTATTATGGACCATGTAATAGGGCTACCATTATTCACTGTGCAGCATTATTAGGCATATTTTTGTATGGAGCATCTTATGGAACCCATCATGAACTTTATGGAGCATTATATGGGGCCATCATGAACTTTATGGAGCATCTTATGGGGCCCATTTTATTTTTGAAATTTACCAGTAGCTTCGGCATTTTCCACCCTAGGTTTATAGGCGAGTCAATAAGTTTTCCCAGTTTTTTGTGACAAAATTAGGGTGGTCGGCTTATACATGGGTCGGCTTATACGCGAGTATATACGGACTTCTAAAGAAAATTGCCCCCAAGTTATTTTGAGCGACCCCGCCTGCTGTACCATCCTTGTGATTTACGAGAACGTTTCTCACTTCCTGCTAGGACAGCGGAAACCCAAGGAGTAAAGAGAGAAGGTCCTTATGGCTGCATGGAGTAATGCTGGAAATCTCTAAGTCTGCGGGGACAACAGAGACTTTAGAAGAAGGCAAACCAAGGTTTAGTGCTAGCACTAGTGTGAGAGAAGGTTTATACTACAGGACAGAAGTGCTGTAACAGGAAAGAACCTAACAAATAAAAAAGATTGTAGACAAACCAGATTTTGCTATCTATTCATGTCATTGCCTTCCATATTACAGAGAAATTTCCCTAAATCCGGTATCTGATAATCCACAATGATGTATATTCAGGGTCGAACTGGGGTGTCTGGGGCCCACCAGGGGAATGGACTCTAGGGCCCCATCCTACAGCTATATGCTAATATCTGTCAGTCGTTATCCCCATTATAGTGGAGCATCGGCTGTAAAACACAGGCGGCTCCTGCACATCTACTGTGCACCCCCATAACTGGGATGTATAATTACGGTAGTTTACATTAATGTGGTTCTTTGGTTAAAACAATTTATCACCGATCCATGGGCTCTATAGGATAGCTGATCGCATACGTCCGACCATTAGAAACTGCACCGACCGGAAGAATGAGAAAGTTTTATCGTTGATAGGACACTTATCCCCATTTTAAAATGGAGCAGCAGGTTAGATATCTGACCGAAGCTTCATTCATTCTCTTTGGAGCTTCTATAAAAATACAAGTGCAGCCACTGAGGGAATGAATGGATCAGTTGTCAAGTCGGACATGCCACTCCAGTCTAATGGGGATAAAAAGTTCCACATTTTGCTGAATGGGTCCAAGTAGTTAGACCCCCCCAATCAATACGTTATCACTTGTCCTGTGAATAGGAGATTACGTTTTTCCACAGGAAACCCCTGTAAGTGCATCTCTGCCGCTGTTTACAAAGTATTTAATCTCTAATGGAAATAAAGAATATTCTCCTAATTAATATCAGAGAAGACTAATGACCGTCAAACACAACACAATCCACTGTACCAAGACCAATAATACCACATACAGGGGAGAAATACCACCACACCATGACCAGACCACATAGTACCCGCATCATATCACATAAAAGGCACAAATACAACCACACCATGACCAGACCACATATTACCACCACATAGTGACCGAATAATATGACATATTACCAGCATATAGGGACCAAATAATAATTCATACACGGAGAAATACTTCCACACTGTGAACAGTCCACAAATTACCACCACTTATTGATGGAATACTACAGTACTGATTATGAATACAAACCACAATAATAACAACACTGTTATTACCACCAGTGACATTATACACAGTACCTCTGTATATAGTGTCAGTGTACAGGTAATACAGTGATTACCAGTGACATTATACACAGGAGCTCAGTGATCACTGGCAACATTATTGTCAAGGTTTGCTCAGCTTGTGGGATTAGGTAGTTCAGAGGTTAATGTGGATGGCCTCACTCTGAGATTCTGGGAGGCTTTTTAAAGCCTCATTGTGGGCTCATTCCTCATCGTTTATACTCAGACCCTTGGCCGAGTGTGTGTGACCCTGGTGTGCTTTGTGACTGTAATACTTTATGCTTGTTTGGTTTTGATCTGGTTCTGTCCCTGTTACGAGTTCTGCCTGTCCCTCTTGTACTGCGTTGCTATCTCTGTGTATGACTCATTGCCTATGACCTGACTATTCTCTGATTGCCCCTCTTGTACTGTGCAGCTATCTCCATGTATGACTCATTGCTTACGTTCTGACTACTCTCTGCTCGCCCCTCTGGTATCGCGCCGCCCTCTCCATGTATGACCGCCCGTTTGTCTGACCTGAGTTCCCCTCGCCTCTACTCCAGGATTCCTGTAGTAGAGTCCTACAATCATCTTCAGAAGTGGGACACTAAGCCCCGCCCCCTGTGGTCACATGATCGTAGGTCCTTGTACTTCTTACTACCTTCAGCATCGCAGGTCCCGTCTGCCTCAACTTTCCCTGCAGTATCGGACCCCGGGCCCTCCCGCAGTAGGGGTGAGTCACGCTGCTCAGCCGTGGCAGTTCGCCGACGCTGACAGGATCCTGATATTTATACACAGAAGATCTGCATACAGTGTCAGTGTAATACAGTGACCACCAGTGAAATTATACACAGGAGCTTTTGGAAGTGCATTGAGCAGCAGGGTGGTTTGCTGGTGAAGGGAAAAAAAATCTCTTTAAATCTTCTGCCTGAGCGAGTGTAAACGAGCTGAGTGTGACCTGAGCGTAAGTGCGAACGGTGGTAAGTGTGTGACTTGTGATTCAGTGACTTTGGATTCAGGGAGTTTGCAAAGGAGGTATTACTGAATTGCTGTTATATTTTATTAATACTTTTTATTTATTTTTACTTATCTTTTCTGTCTGGTGCAATCCCCATTAGGAATGTGCTCCACTATTGCCAATGCCATCCAGTGTACGTCTTGCCGCATGTACGCAATCCTTGACCAGCCAGTCGAGGGTGCATACTGCTGTGCGAGATGTGAGCACATTGTGCATTTGGAAGCCCAGATACTGGATTTAAATGTGCAGCTGGCAACACTGAGATCAATAGACAATATGGAAAGGAGACTTCTACTCACTGAGCAGACGCTCAATGAGATAGATGAGGGGGGGATGCTAGGTTGGAGCTGCAGGACAGTGAAGCAGTAAGATGGGTGACAGTTAGAAGGTGGGGTAGACAGAAGAGTGCCAGGGAGGCTAGTCCTGATCTGGCACAACCCAATAAGTTTGCCAAGTTGGCAGATGAGGGGAGTGTCAGTGCAGGGGTAGCACTGCTGCAGCAAGGCATGTCCTCTGAAAGCCAGAGGAGTATATGCTCCAGTAAGGGGAGAAATAGGAGAGCAGGGCAGGCCAGACAGGTGCTGGTAGTGGGGGACTCAATTATTAGGGGAACAGATAGGGCAATCTGTCACAAAGAAAGGGATCGTCGAACGGTGTGCTGCCTATCTGGCGCGCAAGTCTGACACATCGCTGACCGGGTTGACAGATTACTGGGAGGGGCTGGTGAGGATCCAGCGGTCATGGTGCACATTGGTACAAATGACACAGAGGTAGGTGGAAGGTCCTTAAAGATGATTTCAGGGAATTAGGCTGCAATCTTAAGGCAAGGACCTCCAAGGTGGTATTTTTGGAAATATTTCCTGTACCACGTGCCACGCCAGAGAGGAGATTAGGGAAGTTAATAAGTGGTTCAAGAATTAGTGTAGGAAGGAGGGGTTTGGGTTCCTGGAGAACTGGGCCGACTTCTCAGTTGGCTACAGGTTCTACGCTAGGGACGGGCTGCACCTCAATGGGGAGGGTGCAGCTGTGCTGGGGAAAAAAATGGCTAGAAGGGTGGAGGAGTGTTTAAATTTGGAACTAGGGGAGGGTATTCATTTTATAAGAGGGGAAGACTGTGTAGATAGAGACCTGGGCACAAATAATGAAATTGGGGGTGGTAGTGGCATGGGGGGTGAGGTTAGAACAGTTAATAATTTAAGAAATAGAGGTACAGACATACATAAAGTGCATGTATACAAATGCCAGAAGCCTCGCCAACAAAATGGAGGACTTAGAATTAATTTTGTTGGAAGATAAGGTATATTGAACCCCCTCATAGGGTATAAGGCTGCCCCCTCATAGGGTATAATGCTTCTCCCCCCTCATAGGGTATAATGCACCCCCTCATAGGGTATAATGCTGCCCCCTCATAGGGTATAACACTAGATAGATAGATATGTGATAATTAGATGTATAGCTAGATAATAGATAGATAGATCTATGGATAGACAGATAGATATAAAGATATAAAGATAATAGATAGTGAAAGATATAGGTAGCTATAGAGATAGATAGACCTAGATAGATATAGATAGATAAATAGATAGATAGGGGATAAATAGATATATGGATAGATAGATAGAAAGATAGATAGATAGATAGATATAAAGATAATAGATAGTGATAGCTATAGATAGGTACTGTATATAGATAGATAGATAGGGGATAAATAGATAGATCTATGGATAGATGATATATAGATGGATAGATATAAAGATAATAGATAGAGATAGATATAGATAGGTATAGAGATAGATGGATATAGACTATTTATATCTATCTATATCTACCTCTATATCTATCTATCTATCTATATCTATCTCTATATCTAAGATAGAGACAGATAGATATAGAGATAGAGATATAGATATACAGATAGAAATAGATAGATATAGAGATATATAGATATAGAGACAGATAGATATAGAGATAGATATAGATAGATATAGAGATATATAAAAAACAAACCACAATACTCACCTCTCCTCCTGCTCCCACGCTGATGACGGCTTCAGTGTCAGCAGCTGACCCGTCTGCCAGACACACAGCGGGTGCGCGATGAAGTGACGTCATCGCGCATCGGCTGTGAGTCAGGAGCAGAGGGGACTGATGGGAGAGAGATGCTCTCTCTTCCACTGCAATTGAGCGCGGCGCCGGCTGCCTAGGTTGGGGAGCGGGGCCCCGGGGTGAGTGAAGGCCGAGAGTGAATGAATATTCATTTCTCTTTAGTAGTGGGGACAGTGGCTCCTGCCTCCTGACACCCGCTGCTGCTCCGCTGGCAGGGCCCCCATAGCAGCTGTGTGGCACTGGCTGGGGGCCCCTGGAGCAGTGGGGGCCCTAGGCAACTGCTGTCCCTGTATACCAGTAGAGGTGCCAGGGCCCACCAGATGCCAGGGCCCACCGGAGAATCAGTCCGACGCTACCTGTCTGTATATATGTCAGTGTACAAGTAATAGAATGATCACTGGAGACATACACAGGAGTTCTGTATATAGTGTATAGTGTACAGGTAATACAGTGACTCACCAGTAACATTATACACAGGAGCTCTGCATATAGTCAGCGTACAGGTAATACAAGGATCACCAGTGACATTATACACAGGAGCTCTGTATATACTATATAATGTAAGTGTCCAGGTAAATCACTGACTTACCAGTGACCTCTGTATTTGTAGCGATTCATCTTCGCTTTTCTTCCTCTTCCAGCCAGGACACGTTTGCTGCAGAAAATAACACACTATACTTGATCACTTCTAGACCACATTCCCCACTTTCCCCCCCGACTTCTACACTTTATGTGTAAAGGTCAGCCAGGGCAGTAGTCGTGGCTGAGTATTTCGGGTTCGGGCATTGTATACCCTGACCTCCCTCTACAGGAAAACGGTACCTCTTCTCTTGCATGGTACGGTGAATACTCACCGTGCCGTCAGCGTCCCCTTTGCTACGCCGACTTGATGCTGATCCTTGATCCCAATGAATAGAGACACAGTCCAGGGCAACTCTTAACTGAGCAAATTTATTTTCTTCAGGACACAGCACATCCACATAGTTTCCAGCATTTTCATCACAGTAAAGACAGCACATTACTTCATCTTTCCCTTCACTGTTCCTTGCAGTGTTTCCGTCTGACGAAGCGTCTCAGATGGCTCCTCAGTGTCCTCCCTGTATAGCGTCACCACGGTGAAGCGCTCTCCAGCATGTTTCGCCCCGGACATCAGAGATTCAGCCCACGTAGCTTTCCACCACATTCTGGAGTGACCTGCCCGTACCCTTTTACGGTAACCTTCAATCTTCCTCTGTTTACTTACACTCTTTTCCACTTTATTGCTGATTCTGCAGTACCGTGTTCTTCTCTAGATGGCTGGGCATCAGCTTTAACATCACGGGGTAGTTAGGCAGCTCAGGCATATAGCCCACCCGAGCACAAAGGGGTCAGGCCTCTGACTGCCTGAAACTGGAAGACCATCCTGGCTTATTCTCCAGCTATCCCCTCCTACAGTTAACTCCTATATGTCCTACAGCTACATCTACTGTGCAATGAGCTCAGTGCCCCATCTAGTGACCATAGCCCAGACTGCACTGTCCCTACCAAGTACAAGGTGCAGAAACATAGCTTATGCTATATAAATAATACAGCAACATGAAATATACGATAATGCGCAACAATGGTATAACATATATATAAATATATATACAAGTACAACAGCAACATGGGGGTTTAAAGGGGTAAGACTCTCAACCCCTTACACATGTCTACATATTGATATTAGTCATGTATTATACTACAGCACAGGCACCATTTTGATGAATGCAAACCTTTTTTTTGTAACCCCACAAACACCCGGAGCACCAGAATCTCAATAACTGAAATTTACAAATACAGATTACACAACAACCACAAGATGCATTTCATCACCCAGGTCACCTCATTTTAATCAGTATAACAGCGTAGACCTGACACTGTCTGTACTTTACTGTTCACAATCCTGCTGACAGGATCCCTTTAAATCTAAATTTTAATAAGTTTGTTCTTTTCTGCGCTAAACGTCCCCCAAACCCTGAGGACGGCGAGTATACCTTGGTTGTGTTTTGCTGTATGTGTATACAAAAGTAAAAGAAGAGCACCTATCAGGGGCTCAGAAAAGCTGGGTGGCATGTGTGCTAGTGTGTGACCCAGCGCAGGTGTCTCACTGGCCTATCAAAACAGTGACCGATAGCAGCAAACAGTGTGATGTGGATGTGAGAACTGTCTGCGGGGTGCGCTTAGGTGAGTGGACAAAAGAATATGGGAGGTTCACCTTTATAGTAACATCCCAGGGCAGGTGTGTCGTGAGCAAGTGGTGTTCAAGAAATATTGGTGGCAGTGGTTGTGACTTATCCTGACACACAATGTACAGGGAAATGGGAAAATTGTGAAAAAAAACGCAATTCTGACCTTAATTATGTTTACGGCGTACATTATGTGGTAAAAATGACCATGTAATATGATTCTCCTCATCAGTATGATTACAGAGATACTAAACGTGCCCAGATTTTTAAATTATTTTAGTGGTAGAAAAAAAATCAAGACTTTGAAATAAAAAATATGTTGGAGTTTGTGTTGCCATTTTCCGAGACCCGTAGTTTTACTTTTTCGTTCAATAGAGCTATGAGAGGGATTATTTTTTCATAAGGCGAGACGTTATTATGGATATTACTTTGGGATACATATGACATTTTAGTTGCTTGTTACGTATTTTAAGTGGTATTGCAGCGACCAAAAAATACCGCAATGTTGGCGTTTTTAAATTTTTTGTGTTTACCAATTGGGTTAATTATTTTTATATTTTGATAGCTCGGACTTTGCTGGATGTGGCGATATCACTTGACATTTTTTTTTATGTTCATTTTCAATGGAGGAAAATTGAACTTTTATGAGTTTTTTTTCAGATTTGTTTAAATCTTTTTTTGTTGTTTTACTTTTCTTTTCACTTCATTTATCGCTCCCTAAGGCCCCTTTCACACTTCAGTTTTTTGCAATCAGTCACAATCCGTCAGGTTTTGACAAAAACGGATCCTCAATTTTTTTTGGAGGATCCGTTTTTTCCCCATTGACTTGCATTAATGGCGGATTGTGACGGATGGCTGTCCGTTTCATCCGTTTTTTTTTTGAGGATCCGCCAAAAGTTGCTGTCCGTCACCATCCTCAAAGATTTCAAAACGGAGCTTGCAACAAAACTCTCTCCTTCCCGACCAGCATTTCCTTTAAATTTCCTCATTTTCAGGATCCTGTGCCATCCGTTCACATCAGTTCAGAACGGATCCGCTTGTCTGCCTTTTTGGCGGATTTGAACTGATGCAAAAAACTGAAGTGTGAAAGAGGCCTAAGCTGTACTACATACAGGGGCTAATGGTGCAGCAGAAGTGTGAACTTTTTGATGCTTTTGTTTAATATTTTCCACTATAGTATATGGAGAGCATAAAAAACGCATGCAAAATTCCAATGAAGTCTCCAATTGTGGAACTGAAGCATTCCTCTACTAAAAAAAATGCATTCGAAAAAACTGCCACAAAAAAATACAATAAAAAGTTTTGATTGCTTTAGTGCGAATACCTATGGAAACAATGCAGCACTTCTGCACGTGTGAACATGGCCCAGGAGAGACTCTGGACAATTTGTACGTTCTACACCAGGTTCACACTTGGGGTTATTTATTTTTTTATCACTACTTAGAATTACAGACAAATTAAAAAAAGTGATCTGAGCCAATTATATGGAAAAAATACAATATTATTTAACATTTATTCTGAAGCTATATGAAATAATTCTGACTACAGCAATGGTCTGTGCCCATCACGGGTGATCCGTGTTACCGGGAAGAGAGGAGGAGACATTCCTAGAAGGAGCTGACAATAGATACATCACATTATCTCACATATGAGGATACAGAATTATACAGGTTTGAAAATATCAAATAGAAAGATTTGCCTGTAAACAGGTAAAAAAGCAAAAACAGTAAATAAAGCAATGACTTGCGCTATTGTACCGGTAAGTTTTTATACATCTCATCCCAATCCAGCTAACCCCTATCCGTACAGTGGCAGCTGGTATTGGATGGTCTGCCATGGGTAACATAACTAGTTCTCCTATATTAGACCCATTGCCATGTTCGTCTTTATGACATCACAGAAGCGTTGTCCACGAGTCATGGAATGTTCCGCAAGAACGGTCAGTGCGAGGCAAGCAGAGATAGAGAGGAGAGCTGAACACTAACCCAGAGCGACTTGTAAATCACTTTTTACTTGTTTTGTTTATTTTTTTTACTTTTATTTCTTTTTTTTGGGAGTGTTTTCTACCATCCGCACACACTTTTGTGTGTGTGGAGGGGAAGGCAGCCTAATGGCTGCACCCGTAGCTGGAGGAAAGTTCCAACCACGGAGACGTCTCCCACATGCCAGGACATCCCTATACAGTCAGAGGCCTGAACACCACCAAAGGCCAACTGGCTTCACGGGGTATGTGATGGCAGTGCTTTATTATATCGTGTCAATTATTAAATGCCTGTTCAAAACACCAGAAAAGGCAAAGGACCGATATTCCAGACTGAAAAGTCCACCACCATATCCTACAATGCCCGAAATAGGCCGATTCGTACAACCTGCAGCAAACATCAGCGCAGAGCCAGAGGGTATGAAGGAACGCCTGATACTCACCAGAACAGTAGATGAGGAAGAGACAACAGCCACATTGCCCAGGAGCCCATCCCCATGCACCTGGATGGAGCTAACTCCCTCTCAAGCACGTATACTCCTCAGTATGCCTTACGACCATCAACCGCGTATTAAGGTGACTGCTAAACAAGGCTACAATCCTACACCACACCTGCCAGTCAGCTATACCACTGGAAAGATCATGCAAGTAATGCTGATGAGCCCACAGGATGTACAACGTGCCTACAAGAGAGATTTGGGTTTCCTTCCAAGTCCTAGGAAGATCATTCTCCCGAGAAGAGAATTCCGCGGCACTTTGATTTAGCCGGCGGAAAATGTAGTGGCGAGTTGCTTGCAGCAAGCACATACCATCTTCTGCACAGCTGCTTCTTAGACAGATTTTCCGGTTTTGACTATGGCTTGATCAATGGATCATGTTTCTATACTGCCGCCTGCCCTGACCTCTGCTTGTTTAAAGTTATGCATCTACACTGCCGCCTGCCCTGACCTTTGCTTGCTCAATGGATTATGTTTTTGAACTGCCGCCTGCCTGACCTCTGCTTGCTCAATGGATTGTTTCTGCACTGCCGCCTGCCTTCACCTCTGCTTGCTCAATGGATTATGTTTTTGAACTGCCGCCTACCCTGACCTCTGCTTGCTCAATGGATTATGTTTCTGCACTGCCGCCTGCCTTGACCTCTGCTTGCTCAGTGGATTATGTTTTTGAACTGCCGCCTGCCCTGACCTCTGCTTGCTCAATGGATTAATTTTTGAACTGACGCCTGCCCTGACCTCTGCTTGCTCAATGGATTATGTTTCTGCACTGCCGCCTGCCTGACCTCTGCTTGCTCAATGGATTATGTTTTTGAACTGCCGCCTGCCCTGACCTCAGCTTGCTCAATGGATTATGTTTCTGCACTGCCGCCTGCCCTGACCTCAGCTTGCTCAATGGATTATGCTTCTGCACTGCCGCCTGCCCTGACCTCTGCTTGTTTCCGGTTATTAATCTGTGATACTAATAAAAATGTATATTATTCTGCACTATATGGACTGTGGGTCGTTTTTTTTCTTTGGTTTTATGGTTGTTTCCGGTTATGTTTTTGCACTGCTGCCTGCCCTGACCTCTGCTTGTTTCCGGTTATGTTTCTGCACTGCTGCCTGCCCTGACCTTTGCTTGTTTCTGACTACTCATTTGCCTGCTGATTTTGTACTTCTTCCTCAATGCCTGCACTTTTAAGACCCCAGTAGAGCTAATTTATATAAATCCTGCATCCTAACAATGAAGCCGGGTTATAGGGCTTCTGATCACAATGGTAGGATGATGCCTCAATGTGAAGAAGGGTAGCACCAGTTCTTCACCTAACAGTATGGAATGCTTATCTAAAAAAATGAAAAAGGAACAGTACAGTATAGACAAAGGTCCCATAAACTCAACAAGAACAAACCATTAAGAACTTTAAGCATAAACATGTGAGACAACAAACCAAGTGGCTCAGAATACCACATCCGACCCAACCAGCAGTTTTGTTGAAGGTATTTTCCTCTGATCTTTCGTTAAGAGGGTACAACATCTCAAATACATTAGACTGGTGTGGGTCTCCAACCATTTAGGAACCCTCAAATCAATAGTACAGGGGTCTTGAATCAGCCACAAAATTGCTTCAGGAAGAATTGGGTGGAGCACTGGTTTCATATGTACCCTGCCGCTCATGTCAAGGTCTATGAAAATAACCAAACACAAGGCTGAGTACTCAGATCTTATAGGAACCTCCCCAATAGTGAATGGCCATCTGTACATTCATAGTTCCCCAGGTCTGTAGACAGATGCGGGTTTCACGTCCGGGACCTCTGCCTATCAGACATTTATAGAATATTTTATGGATAACACATAAATGTATGGGAAAACTCCTCTTGTAAATAGTGCGCCTCAAGTTTCTTCTGCTGTTTGCAGTGGAATGTCGTCATCATAGCTAATATGAGGGAAGGATTCCTGAGAGGGGGTATACATCTACTATATCCATATTCTGTGGATATCTACCCTAATAAAGCTTATGGACGGTGAGTGCAGTGATGAGACCGACCCTTTATCAACATGTTCTGTCCCACAAACTAATGTAGTACACTGCACTGACCGCCGATAGACTTTATTCTCCAAAGACAATTTAAGTTTGTTATATGTATTAAAATACTTTTTTTCCCAGAATTATCTAAGAATTATCGACAAGGAAAATGGACTCAAGATAAAGCTTAGAAACATATATTTCTTTACAGCTCCTGATATAGGTATTGCGGTCTTTAAAAACAGTAGTCCCCAACTTCTGCCTCCTCAGCAAGTTATCCCCTAGCCATTGGTAGATCATAACTTGCTGATTACGGGTGTTTCACTGCCAGGACCCCCACCAATCCTAAGAACAGGGTGTCTGGAACAAGCGGCTGTTAACACTTCTTTCATTATGGGACAATGATGGGGCTGATATGCTGATGATGGACTATGATGGGGCTGATGTGCTGATGATGGACTATGATGGGGCTGATGTGCTGATGATGGACTATGATGGGGTTGATGTGCTGATGATGGACTATGATGGGGCTGATGTGCTGATGATGAACTATGATTGGGATGATGAAGTCTGCAATAACAGAGCATAGCAGTACAACCCCTTAGCCTGGAGTGCCCTAACAAATAGCTGGGGAGGGTCCGAGCTCACAGTCAGACCTTAGAAGAAGAGTTAATAGTTTTGTTTCTTCTGTCTTAAAGGACAAAAAAGGCTTACAGTATATACTCGCGTATAAGTCGAGATTTTCAGCCCATTTTTTGGGGCTGAAAGTCCCCCTCTCGGCTTATACGCGAGTCATATACCGGGGGTCGGCCAGGGAGGGGGAGCGGGGGGGGGTGTCGGAGATCATACTCACCTCTCCTGGCATGTTTCTGCAGCCCCCCGTGCTTATTCCATCTTCTCGGCGCTGTTCTTCCTGCTTTCAGCGGTCACGTGGTACGCTCATTACCCTCATTAATATGCACATATGTAATGAGCGGCACCACGTGACCGCAGAAAGCAGGAAGAACAGCACTGAGAAGATGGAACAAGCACGGGGGGCTGCAGAGACATGCCAGGAGAGGTGAGTATAACGGGGGGAGCCATATTCACCTGTGCCCCATTCCACCGCTGCGCATCGCTCTGCTGTCTTGCTTCCTCTGGCAGTGACGTTAAGGTCAGAGGGTGCCATGACGTAGTTAGCAGGCGCCCTCTGCCTGAACAGTCACTGCAGAGCCAGCAACGCTGAGGAGCAGCAGCTGCAGCAGTGACAAGGTGAGTATATAGTTTTTTTTTTCATTTTTTTAATTGAGGCTGCGGCAGCAGCATTGTAAGGGGCCACTAATCACTGTGCAGCAATACAAGGGGCCACTCATCACTGTGCAGCATTATAAGGGGCCACTCATCACTGTGCAGCATTATAAGGGGCCACTCATCACTGTGCAGCATTATAAGGGGCCACTCATCACTGTGCAGCATTATAAGGGGCCACTCATCACCTTGCAGCATTATAAGGGGCCACTCATCACCGTGCAGCATAATAAGGGGCCACTAATCACCGTGCAGCATAATAAGGAGCCACTAATCACTGCAGCATTTCAAGGGGCCACTAATCACTGTGCAGCATTATAAGGGGCCACTCATCACTGTGCAGCATTACAAGGGGCCACTCATCACTGTGCAGCATTACAAGGGGCCACTAATAACTGTGCAGCATTACAAGGGGCCACTAATCACTGTGCAGCATTACAAGGGGCCACTAATCACTGTGCAGCATTACAAGGGGCCACTAATCACTGTGCAGCATTATATGGGGCCAGTAATCACTGTGCAGCATTATATAGGGCCAGTAATCACTGTGCAGCATTATATGGGGCCACTCATCACTGTGCTGCATTATAAGAGGCCACTCATCACTGTGCAGCATTATAAGGGGGCCTCTCATCACTGTGCAGCATTATACGGGGCCACTAATCACTGTGCAGCATTACAAAGGGCCACTAATCACCGTGCAGCATAAGGGGCCACTAATCACTGCATTTCAAGGGGCCACTAATCACTGTGCAGCATTATAAGTGGCCACTAATCACCGTGCAGCATTGTAAGGGGCCACTAATCAATGTGCAGCATTATAAGGGGCCACTAATCACTGTGCAGCATTATAAGGGGCCACTAATCACTGTGCAGCATTATAAGGGGCCACTAATCACTGTGCAGCATTATAAGGGGCCACTAATCATTGTGCAGCATTATAAGGGGCCACTCTCCATGCAGCATTATAAGGGGCCACCAATCACTGTGAAGCATTATATGGGGCATATGTTATTATGGACCATGTAATAGGGCTACCATTATTCACTGTGCAGCATTATTAGGCATATTTTTGTATGGAGCATCTTATGGAACCCATCATGAACTTTATGGAGCATTATATGGGGCCATCATGAACTTTATGGAGCATCTTATGGGGCCCATTTTATTTTTGAAATTTACCAGTAGCTTCGGCATTTTCCACCCTAGGTTTATAGGCGAGTCAATAAGTTTTCCCAGTTTTTTGTGACAAAATTAGGGTGGTCGGCTTATACATGGGTCGGCTTATACGCGAGTATATACGGACTTCTAAAGAAAATTGCCCCCAAGTTATTTTGAGCGACCCCGCCTGCTGTACCATCCTTGTGATTTACGAGAACGTTTCTCACTTCCTGCTAGGACAGCGGAAACCCAAGGAGTAAAGAGAGAAGGTCCTTATGGCTGCATGGAGTAATGCTGGAAATCTCTAAGTCTGCGGGGACAACAGAGACTTTAGAAGAAGGCAAACCAAGGTTTAGTGCTAGCACTAGTGTGAGAGAAGGTTTATACTACAGGACAGAAGTGCTGTAACAGGAAAGAACCTAACAAATAAAAAAGATTGTAGACAAACCAGATTTTGCTATCTATTCATGTCATTGCCTTCCATATTACAGAGAAATTTCCCTAAATCCGGTATCTGATAATCCACAATGATGTATATTCAGGGTCGAACTGGGGTGTCTGGGGCCCACCAGGGGAATGGACTCTAGGGCCCCATCCTACAGCTATATGCTAATATCTGTCAGTCGTTATCCCCATTATAGTGGAGCATCGGCTGTAAAACACAGGCGGCTCCTGCACATCTACTGTGCACCCCCATAACTGGGATGTATAATTACGGTAGTTTACATTAATGTGGTTCTTTGGTTAAAACAATTTATCACCGATCCATGGGCTCTATAGGATAGCTGATCGCATACGTCCGACCATTAGAAACTGCACCGACCGGAAGAATGAGAAAGTTTTATCGTTGATAGGACACTTATCCCCATTTTAAAATGGAGCAGCAGGTTAGATATCTGACCGAAGCTTCATTCATTCTCTTTGGAGCTTCTATAAAAATACAAGTGCAGCCACTGAGGGAATGAATGGATCAGTTGTCAAGTCGGACATGCCACTCCAGTCTAATGGGGATAAAAAGTTCCACATTTTGCTGAATGGGTCCAAGTAGTTAGACCCCCCCAATCAATACGTTATCACTTGTCCTGTGAATAGGAGATTACGTTTTTCCACAGGAAACCCCTGTAAGTGCATCTCTGCCGCTGTTTACAAAGTATTTAATCTCTAATGGAAATAAAGAATATTCTCCTAATTAATATCAGAGAAGACTAATGACCGTCAAACACAACACAATCCACTGTACCAAGACCAATAATACCACATACAGGGGAGAAATACCACCACACCATGACCAGACCACATAGTACCCGCATCATATCACATAAAAGGCACAAATACAACCACACCATGACCAGACCACATATTACCACCACATAGTGACCGAATAATATGACATATTACCAGCATATAGGGACCAAATAATAATTCATACACGGAGAAATACTTCCACACTGTGAACAGTCCACAAATTACCACCACTTATTGATGGAATACTACAGTACTGATTATGAATACAAACCACAATAATAACAACACTGTTATTACCACCAGTGACATTATACACAGTACCTCTGTATATAGTGTCAGTGTACAGGTAATACAGTGATTACCAGTGACATTATACACAGGAGCTCAGTGATCACTGGCAACATTATTGTCAAGGTTTGCTCAGCTTGTGGGATTAGGTAGTTCAGAGGTTAATGTGGATGGCCTCACTCTGAGATTCTGGGAGGCTTTTTAAAGCCTCATTGTGGGCTCATTCCTCATCGTTTATACTCAGACCCTTGGCCGAGTGTGTGTGACCCTGGTGTGCTTTGTGACTGTAATACTTTATGCTTGTTTGGTTTTGATCTGGTTCTGTCCCTGTTACGAGTTCTGCCTGTCCCTCTTGTACTGCGTTGCTATCTCTGTGTATGACTCATTGCCTATGACCTGACTATTCTCTGATTGCCCCTCTTGTACTGTGCAGCTATCTCCATGTATGACTCATTGCTTACGTTCTGACTACTCTCTGCTCGCCCCTCTGGTATCGCGCCGCCCTCTCCATGTATGACCGCCCGTTTGTCTGACCTGAGTTCCCCTCGCCTCTACTCCAGGATTCCTGTAGTAGAGTCCTACAATCATCTTCAGAAGTGGGACACTAAGCCCCGCCCCCTGTGGTCACATGATCGTAGGTCCTTGTACTTCTTACTACCTTCAGCATCGCAGGTCCCGTCTGCCTCAACTTTCCCTGCAGTATCGGACCCCGGGCCCTCCCGCAGTAGGGGTGAGTCACGCTGCTCAGCCGTGGCAGTTCGCCGACGCTGACAGGATCCTGATATTTATACACAGAAGATCTGCATACAGTGTCAGTGTAATACAGTGACCACCAGTGAAATTATACACAGGAGCTTTTGGAAGTGCATTGAGCAGCAGGGTGGTTTGCTGGTGAAGGGAAAAAAAATCTCTTTAAATCTTCTGCCTGAGCGAGTGTAAACGAGCTGAGTGTGACCTGAGCGTAAGTGCGAACGGTGGTAAGTGTGTGACTTGTGATTCAGTGACTTTGGATTCAGGGAGTTTGCAAAGGAGGTATTACTGAATTGCTGTTATATTTTATTAATACTTTTTATTTATTTTTACTTATCTTTTCTGTCTGGTGCAATCCCCATTAGGAATGTGCTCCACTATTGCCAATGCCATCCAGTGTACGTCTTGCCGCATGTACGCAATCCTTGACCAGCCAGTCGAGGGTGCATACTGCTGTGCGAGATGTGAGCACATTGTGCATTTGGAAGCCCAGATACTGGATTTAAATGTGCAGCTGGCAACACTGAGATCAATAGACAATATGGAAAGGAGACTTCTACTCACTGAGCAGACGCTCAATGAGATAGATGAGGGGGGGATGCTAGGTTGGAGCTGCAGGACAGTGAAGCAGTAAGATGGGTGACAGTTAGAAGGTGGGGTAGACAGAAGAGTGCCAGGGAGGCTAGTCCTGATCTGGCACAACCCAATAAGTTTGCCAAGTTGGCAGATGAGGGGAGTGTCAGTGCAGGGGTAGCACTGCTGCAGCAAGGCATGTCCTCTGAAAGCCAGAGGAGTATATGCTCCAGTAAGGGGAGAAATAGGAGAGCAGGGCAGGCCAGACAGGTGCTGGTAGTGGGGGACTCAATTATTAGGGGAACAGATAGGGCAATCTGTCACAAAGAAAGGGATCGTCGAACGGTGTGCTGCCTATCTGGCGCGCAAGTCTGACACATCGCTGACCGGGTTGACAGATTACTGGGAGGGGCTGGTGAGGATCCAGCGGTCATGGTGCACATTGGTACAAATGACACAGAGGTAGGTGGAAGGTCCTTAAAGATGATTTCAGGGAATTAGGCTGCAATCTTAAGGCAAGGACCTCCAAGGTGGTATTTTTGGAAATATTTCCTGTACCACGTGCCACGCCAGAGAGGAGATTAGGGAAGTTAATAAGTGGTTCAAGAATTAGTGTAGGAAGGAGGGGTTTGGGTTCCTGGAGAACTGGGCCGACTTCTCAGTTGGCTACAGGTTCTACGCTAGGGACGGGCTGCACCTCAATGGGGAGGGTGCAGCTGTGCTGGGGAAAAAAATGGCTAGAAGGGTGGAGGAGTGTTTAAATTTGGAACTAGGGGAGGGTATTCATTTTATAAGAGGGGAAGACTGTGTAGATAGAGACCTGGGCACAAATAATGAAATTGGGGGTGGTAGTGGCATGGGGGGTGAGGTTAGAACAGTTAATAATTTAAGAAATAGAGGTACAGACATACATAAAGTGCATGTATACAAATGCCAGAAGCCTCGCCAACAAAATGGAGGACTTAGAATTAATTTTGTTGGAAGATAAGGTATATTGCACCCCCTCATAGGGTATAAGGCTGCCCCCTCATAGGGTATAATGCTTCTCCCCCCTCATAGGGTATAATGCACCCCCTCATAGGGTATAATGCTGCCCCCTCATAGGGTATAACACTAGATAGATAGATATGTGATAATTAGATGTATAGATAGATAATAGATAGATAGATCTATGGATAGACAGATAGATATAAAGATATAAAGATAATAGATAGTGAAAGATATAGGTAGCTATAGAGATAGATAGACCTAGATAGATATAGATAGATAAATAGATAGATAGGGGATAAATAGATATATGGATAGAAAGATAGATAGATAGATAGATAGATAGATAGATAGATATAAAGATAATAGATAGTGATAGCTATAGATAGGTACTGTATATAGATAGATAGATAGGGGATAAATAGATAGATCTATGGATAGATGATATATAGATGGATAGATATAAAGATAATAGATAGAGATAGATATAGATAGGTATAGAGATAGATGGATATAGACTATTTATATCTATCTATATCTACCTCTATATCTATCTATCTATCTATCTATATCTATCTCTATATCTAAGATAGAGACAGATAGATATAGAGATAGAGATATAGATATACAGATAGAAATAGATAGATATAGAGATATATAGATATAGAGACAGATAGATATAGAGATAGATATAGATAGATATAGAGATATATAAAAAACAAACCACAATACTCACCTCTCCTCCTGCTCCCACGCTGATGACGGCTTCAGTGTCAGCAGCTGACCCGTCTGCCAGACACACAGCGGGTGCGCGATGAAGTGACGTCATCGCGCATCGGCTGTGAGTCAGGAGCAGAGGGGACTGATGGGAGAGAGATGCTCTCTCTTCCACTGCAATTGAGCGCGGCGCCGGCTGCCTAGGTTGGGGAGCGGGGCCCCGGGGTGAGTGAAGGCCGAGAGTGAATGAATATTCATTTCTCTTTAGTAGTGGGGACAGTGGCTCCTGCCTCCTGACACCCGCTGCTGCTCCGCTGGCAGGGCCCCCATAGCAGCTGTGTGGCACTGGCTGGGGGCCCCTGGAGCAGTGGGGGCCCTAGGCAACTGCTGTCCCTGTATACCAGTAGAGGTGCCAGGGCCCACCAGATGCCAGGGCCCACCGGAGAATCAGTCCGACGCTACCTGTCTGTATATATGTCAGTGTACAAGTAATAGAATGATCACTGGAGACATACACAGGAGTTCTGTATATAGTGTATAGTGTACAGGTAATACAGTGACTCACCAGTAACATTATACACAGGAGCTCTGCATATAGTCAGCGTACAGGTAATACAAGGATCACCAGTGACATTATACACAGGAGCTCTGTATATACTATATAATGTAAGTGTCCAGGTAAATCACTGACTTACCAGTGACCTCTGTATTTGTAGCGATTCATCTTCGCTTTTCTTCCTCTTCCAGCCAGGACACGTTTGCTGCAGAAAATAACACACTATACTTGATCACTTCTAGACCACATTCCCCACTTTCCCCCCCGACTTCTACACTTTATGTGTAAAGGTCAGCCAGGGCAGTAGTCGTGGCTGAGTATTTCGGGTTCGGGCATTGTATACCCTGACCTCCCTCTACAGGAAAACGGTACCTCTTCTCTTGCATGGTACGGTGAATACTCACCGTGCCGTCAGCGTCCCCTTTGCTACGCCGACTTGATGCTGATCCTTGATCCCAATGAATAGAGACACAGTCCAGGGCAACTCTTAACTGAGCAAATTTATTTTCTTCAGGACACAGCACATCCACATAGTTTCCAGCATTTTCATCACAGTAAAGACAGCACATTACTTCATCTTTCCCTTCACTGTTCCTTGCAGTGTTTCCGTTTGACGAAGCGTCTCAGATGGCTCCTCAGTGTCCTCCCTGTATAGCGTCACCACGGTGAAGCGCTCTCCAGCATGTTTCGCCCCGGACATCAGAGATTCAGCCCACGTAGCTTTCCACCACATTCTGGAGTGACCTGCCCGTACCCTTTTACGGTAACCTTCAATCTTCCTCTGTTTACTTACACTCTTTTCCACTTTATTGCTGATTCTGCAGTACCGTGTTCTTCTCTAGATGGCTGGGCATCAGCTTTAACATCACGGGGTAGTTAGGCAGCTCAGGCATATAGCCCACCCGAGCACAAAGGGGTCAGGCCTCTGACTGCCTGAAACTGGAAGACCATCCTGGCTTATTCTCCAGCTATCCCCTCCTACAGTTAACTCCTATATGTCCTACAGCTACATCTACTGTGCAATGAGCTCAGTGCCCCATCTAGTGACCATAGCCCAGACTGCACTGTCCCTACCAAGTACAAGGTGCAGAAACATAGCTTATGCTATATAAATAATACAGCAACATGAAATATACGATAATGCGCAACAATGGTATAACATATATATAAATATATATACAAGTACAACAGCAACATGGGGGTTTAAAGGGGTAAGACTCTCAACCCCTTACACATGTCTACATATTGATATTAGTCATGTATTATACTACAGCACAGGCACCATTTTGATGAATGCAAACCTTTTTTTTGTAACCCCACAAACACCCGGAGCACCAGAATCTCAATAACTGAAATTTACAAATACAGATTACACAACAACCACAAGATGCATTTCATCACCCAGGTCACCTCATTTTAATCAGTATAACAGCGTAGACCTGACACTGTCTGTACTTTACTGTTCACAATCCTGCTGACAGGATCCCTTTAAATCTAAATTTTAATAAGTTTGTTCTTTTCTGCGCTAAACGTCCCCCAAACCCTGAGGACGGCGAGTATACCTTGGTTGTGTTTTGCTGTATGTGTATACAAAAGTAAAAGAAGAGCACCTATCAGGGGCTCAGAAAAGCTGGGTGGCATGTGTGCTAGTGTGTGACCCAGCGCAGGTGTCTCACTGGCCTATCAAAACAGTGACCGATAGCAGCAAACAGTGTGATGTGGATGTGAGAACTGTCTGCGGGGTGCGCTTAGGTGAGTGGACAAAAGAATATGGGAGGTTCACCTTTATAGTAACATCCCAGGGCAGGTGTGTCGTGAGCAAGTGGTGTTCAAGAAATATTGGTGGCAGTGGTTGTGACTTATCCTGACACACAATGTACAGGGAAATGGGAAAATTGTGAAAAAAAACGCAATTCTGACCTTAATTATGTTTACGGCGTACATTATGTGGTAAAAATGACCATGTAATATGATTCTCCTCATCAGTATGATTACAGAGATACTAAACGTGCCCAGATTTTTAAATTATTTTAGTGGTAGAAAAAAAATCAAGACTTTGAAATAAAAAATATGTTGGAGTTTGTGTTGCCATTTTCCGAGACCCGTAGTTTTACTTTTTCGTTCAATAGAGCTATGAGAGGGATTATTTTTTCATAAGGCGAGACGTTATTATGGATATTACTTTGGGATACATATGACATTTTAGTTGCTTGTTACGTATTTTAAGTGGTATTGCAGCGACCAAAAAATACCGCAATGTTGGCGTTTTTAAATTTTTTGTGTTTACCAATTGGGTTAATTATTTTTATATTTTGATAGCTCGGACTTTGCTGGATGTGGCGATATCACTTGACATTTTTTTTTATGTTCATTTTCAATGGAGGAAAATTGAACTTTTATGAGTTTTTTTTCAGATTTGTTTAAATCTTTTTTTGTTGTTTTACTTTTCTTTTCACTTCATTTATCGCTCCCTAAGGCCCCTTTCACACTTCAGTTTTTTGCAATCAGTCACAATCCGTCAGGTTTTGACAAAAACGGATCCTCAATTTTTTTTGGAGGATCCGTTTTTTCCCCATTGACTTGCATTAATGGCGGATTGTGACGGATGGCTGTCCGTTTCATCCGTTTTTTTTTTGAGGATCCGCCAAAAGTTGCTGTCCGTCACCATCCTCAAAGATTTCAAAACGGAGCTTGCAACAAAACTCTCTCTCCTTCCCGACCAGCATTTCCTTTAAATTTCCTCATTTTCAGGATCCTGTGCCATCCGTTCACATCAGTTCAGAACGGATCCGCTTGTCTGCCTTTTTGGCGGATTTGAACTGATGCAAAAAACTGAAGTGTGAAAGAGGCCTAAGCTGTACTACATAAAGGGGCTAATGGTGCAGCAGAAGTGTGAACTTTTTGATGCTTTTGTTTAATATTTTCCACTATAGTATATGGAGAGCATAAAAAACGCATGCAAAATTCCAATGAAGTCTCCAATTGTGGAACTGAAGCATTCCTCTACTAAAAAAAATGCATTCGAAAAAACTGCCACAAAAAAATACAATAAAAAGTTTTGATTGCTTTAGTGCGAATACCTATGGAAACAATGCAGCACTTCTGCACGTGTGAACATGGCCCAGGAGAGACTCTGGACAATTTGTACGTTCTACACCAGGTTCACACTTGGGGTTATTTATTTTTTTATCACTACTTAGAATTACAGACAAATTAAAAAAAGTGATCTGAGCCAATTATATGGAAAAAATACAATATTATTTAACATTTATTCTGAAGCTATATGAAATAATTCCGACTACAGCAATGGTCTGTGCCCATCACGGGTGATCCGTGTTACCGGGAAGAGAGGAGGAGACATTCCTAGAAGGAGCTGACAATAGATACATCACATTATCTCACATATGAGGATACAGAATTATACAGGTTTGAAAATATCAAATAGAAAGATTTGCCTGTAAACAGGTAAAAAAGCAAAAACAGTAAATAAAGCAATGACTTGCGCTATTGTACCGGTAAGTTTTTATACATCTCATCCCAATCCAGCTAACCCCTATCCGTACAGTGGCAGCTGGTATTGGATGGTCTGCCATGGGTAACATAACTAGTTCTCCTATATTAGACCCATTGCCATGTTCGTCTTTATGACATCACAGAAGCGTTGTCCACGAGTCATGGAATGTTCCGCAAGAACGGTCAGTGCGAGGCAAGCAGAGATAGAGAGGAGAGCTGAACACTAACCCAGAGCGACTTGTAAATCACTTTTTACTTGTTTTGTTTATTTTTTTTACTTTTATTTCTTTTTTTTGGGAGTGTTTTCTACCATCCGCACACACTTTTGTGTGTGTGGAGGGGAAGGCAGCCTAATGGCTGCACCCGTAGCTGGAGGAAAGTTCCAACCACGGAGACGTCTCCCACATGCCAGGACATCCCTATACAGTCAGAGGCCTGAACACCACCAAAGGCCAACTGGCTTCACGGGGTATGTGATGGCAGTGCTTTATTATATCGTGTCAATTATTAAATGCCTGTTCAAAACACCAGAAAAGGCAAAGGACCGATATTCCAGACTGAAAAGTCCACCACCATATCCTACAATGCCCGAAATAGGCCGATTCGTACAACCTGCAGCAAACATCAGCGCAGAGCCAGAGGGTATGAAGGAACGCCTGATACTCACCAGAACAGTAGATGAGGAAGAGACAACAGCCACATTGCCCAGGAGCCCATCCCCATGCACCTGGATGGAGCTAACTCCCTCTCAAGCACGTATACTCCTCAGTATGCCTTACGACCATCAACCGCGTATTAAGGTGACTGCTAAACAAGGCTACAATCCTACACCACACCTGCCAGTCAGCTATACCACTGGAAAGATCATGCAAGTAATGCTGATGAGCCCACAGGATGTACAACGTGCCTACAAGAGAGATTTGGGTTTCCTTCCAAGTCCTAGGAAGATCATTCTCCCGAGAAGAGAATTCCGCGGCACTTTGATTTAGCCGGCGGAAAATGTAGTGGCGAGTTGCTTGCAGCAAGCACATACCATCTTCTGCACAGCTGCTTCTTAGACAGATTTTCCGGTTTTGACTATGGCTTGATCAATGGATCATGTTTCTATACTGCCGCCTGCCCTGACCTCTGCTTGTTTAAAGTTATGCATCTACACTGCCGCCTGCCCTGACCTTTGCTTGCTCAATGGATTATGTTTTTGAACTGCCGCCTGCCTGACCTCTGCTTGCTCAATGGATTGTTTCTGCACTGCCGCCTGCCTTCACCTCTGCTTGCTCAATGGATTATGTTTTTGAACTGCCGCCTACCCTGACCTCTGCTTGCTCAATGGATTATGTTTCTGCACTGCCGCCTGCCTTGACCTCTGCTTGCTCAGTGGATTATGTTTTTGAACTGCCGCCTGCCCTGACCTCTGCTTGCTCAATGGATTATGTTTTTGAACTGACGCCTGCCCTGACCTCTGCTTGCTCAATGGATTATGTTTCTGCACTGCCGCCTGCCTGACCTCTGCTTGCTCAATGGATTATGTTTTTGAACTGCCGCCTGCCCTGACCTCAGCTTGCTCAATGGATTATGTTTCTGCACTGCCGCCTGCCCTGACCTCAGCTTGCTCAATGGATTATGCTTCTGCACTGCCGCCTGCCCTGACCTCTGCTTGTTTCCGGTTATTAATCTGTGATACTAATAAAAATGTATATTATTCTGCACTATATGGACTGTGGGTCGTTTTTTTTCTTTGGTTTTATGGTTGTTTCCGGTTATGTTTTTGCACTGCTGCCTGCCCTGACCTCTGCTTGTTTCCGGTTATGTTTCTGCACTGCTGCCTGCCCTGACCTTTGCTTGTTTCTGACTACTCATTTGCCTGCTGATTTTGTACTTCTTCCTCAATGCCTGCACTTTTAAGACCCCAGTAGAGCTAATTTATATAAATCCTGCATCCTAACAATGAAGCCGGGTTATAGGGCTTCTGATCACAATGGTAGGATGATGCCTCAATGTGAAGAAGGGTAGCACCAGTTCTTCACCTAACAGTATGGAATGCTTATCTAAAAAAATGAAAAAGGAACAGTACAGTATAGACAAAGGTCCCATAAACTCAACAAGAACAAACCATTAAGAACTTTAAGCATAAACATGTGAGACAACAAACCAAGTGGCTCAGAATACCACATCCGACCCAACCAGCAGTTTTGTTGAAGGTATTTTCCTCTGATCTTTCGTTAAGAGGGTACAACATCTCAAATACATTAGACTGGTGTGGGTCTCCAACCATTTAGGAACCCTCAAATCAATAGTACAGGGGTCTTGAATCAGCCACAAAATTGCTTCAGGAAGAATTGGGTGGAGCACTGGTTTCATATGTACCCTGCCGCTCATGTCAAGGTCTATGAAAATAACCAAACACAAGGCTGAGTACTCAGATCTTATAGGAACCTCCCCAATAGTGAATGGCCATCTGTACATTCATAGTTCCCCAGGTCTGTAGACAGATGCGGGTTTCACGTCCGGGACCTCTGCCTATCAGACATTTATAGAATATTTTATGGATAACACATAAATGTATGGGAAAACTCCTCTTGTAAATAGTGCGCCTCAAGTTTCTTCTGCTGTTTGCAGTGGAATGTAGTCATCATAGCTAATATGAGGGAAGGATTCCTGAGAGGGGGTATACATCTACTATATCCATATTCTGTGGATATCTACCCTAATAAAGCTTATGGACGGTGAGTGCAGTGATGAGACCGACCCTTTATCAACATGTTCTGTCCCACAAACTAATGTAGTACACTGCACTGACCGCCGATAGACTTTATTCTCCAAAGACAATTTAAGTTTGTTATATGTATTAAAATACTTTTTTTCCCAGAATTATCTAAGAATTATCGACAAGGAAAATGGACTCAAGATAAAGCTTAGAAACATATATTTCTTTACAGCTCCTGATATAGGTATTGCGGTCTTTAAAAACAGTAGTCCCCAACTTCTGCCTCCTCAGCAAGTTATCCCCTAGCCATTGGTAGATCATAACTTGCTGATTACGGGTGTTTCACTGCCAGGACCCCCACCAATCCTAAGAACAGGGTGTCTGGAACAAGCGGCTGTTAAGAATGCGCAACAACACTTCTTTCATTATGGGACAATGATGGGGCTGATATGCTGATGATGGACTATGATGGGGCTGATGTGCTGATGATGGACTATGATGGGGCTGATGTGCTGATGATGGACTATGATGGGGTTGATGTGCTGATGATGGACTATGATGGGGCTGATGTGCTGATGATGAACTATGATTGGGATGATGAAGTCTGCAATAACAGAGCATAGCAGTACAACCCCTTAGCCTGGAGTGCCCTAACAAATAGCTGGGGAGGGTCCGAGCTCACAGTCAGACCTTAGAAGAAGAGTTAATAGTTTTGTTTCTTCTGTCTTAAAGGACAAAAAAGGCTTACAGTATATACTCGCGTATAAGTCGAGATTTTCAGCCCATTTTTTGGGGCTGAAAGTCCCCCTCTCGGCTTATACGCGAGTCATATACCGGGGGTCGGCCAGGGAGGGGGAGCGGGGGGGGGTGTCGGAGATCATACTCACCTCTCCTGGCATGTTTCTGCAGCCCCCCGTGCTTATTCCATCTTCTCGGCGCTGTTCTTCCTGCTTTCAGCGGTCACGTGGTACGCTCATTACCCTCATTAATATGCACATATGTAATGAGCGGCACCACGTGACCGCAGAAAGCAGGAAGAACAGCACTGAGAAGATGGAACAAGCACGGGGGGCTGCAGAGACATGCCAGGAGAGGTGAGTATAACGGGGGGAGCCATATTCACCTGTGCCCCATTCCACCGCTGCGCATCGCTCTGCTGTCTTGCTTCCTCTGGCAGTGACGTTAAGGTCAGAGGGTGCCATGACGTAGTTAGCAGGCGCCCTCTGCCTGAACAGTCACTGCAGAGCCAGCAACGCTGAGGAGCAGCAGCTGCAGCAGTGACAAGGTGAGTATATAGTTTTTTTTTTCATTTTTTTAATTGAGGCTGCGGCAGCAGCATTGTAAGGGGCCACTAATCACTGTGCAGCAATACAAGGGGCCACTCATCACTGTGCAGCATTATAAGGGGCCACTCATCACTGTGCAGCATTATAAGGGGCCACTCATCACTGTGCAGCATTATAAGGGGCCACTCATCACTGTGCAGCATTATAAGGGGCCACTCATCACCTTGCAGCATTATAAGGGGCCACTCATCACCGTGCAGCATAATAAGGGGCCACTAATCACCGTGCAGCATAATAAGGAGCCACTAATCACTGCAGCATTTCAAGGGGCCACTAATCACTGTGCAGCATTATAAGGGGCCACTCATCACTGTGCAGCATTACAAGGGGCCACTCATCACTGTGCAGCATTACAAGGGGCCACTAATAACTGTGCAGCATTACAAGGGGCCACTAATCACTGTGCAGCATTACAAGGGGCCACTAATCACTGTGCAGCATTACAAGGGGCCACTAATCACTGTGCAGCATTATATGGGGCCAGTAATCACTGTGCAGCATTATATAGGGCCAGTAATCACTGTGCAGCATTATATGGGGCCACTCATCACTGTGCTGCATTATAAGAGGCCACTCATCACTGTGCAGCATTATAAGGGGGCCTCTCATCACTGTGCAGCATTATACGGGGCCACTAATCACTGTGCAGCATTACAAAGGGCCACTAATCACCGTGCAGCATAAGGGGCCACTAATCACTGCATTTCAAGGGGCCACTAATCACTGTGCAGCATTATAAGTGGCCACTAATCACCGTGCAGCATTGTAAGGGGCCACTAATCACTGTGCAGCATTATAAGGGGCCACTAATCACTGTGCAGCATTATAAGGGGCCACTAATCACTGTGCAGCATTATAAGGGGCCACTAATCATTGTGCAGCATTATAAGGGTCCACTCTCCATGCAGCATTATAAGGGGCCACCAATCACTGTGCAGCATTATATGGGGCATATGTTATTATGGACCATGTTATAGGGCTACCATTATTCACTGTGCAGCATTATTAGGCATATTTTTGTATGGAGCATCTTATGGAACCCATCATGAACTTTATGGAGCATTATATGGGGCCATCATGAACTTTATGGAGCATCTTATGGGGCCCATTTTATTTTTGAAATTTACCAGTAGCTTCGGCATTTTCCACCCTAGGTTTATAGGCGAGTCAATAAGTTTTCCCAGTTTTTTGTGACAAAATTAGGGTGGTCGGCTTATACATGGGTCGGCTTATACACGAGTATATACGGACTTCTAAAAAAAATTGCCCCCAAGTTATTTTGAGCGACCCCGCCTGCTGTACCATCCTTGTGATTTACGAGAACGTTTCTCACTTCCTGCTAGGACAGCGGAAACCCAAGGAGTAAAGAGAGAAGGTCCTTATGGCTGCATGGAGTAATGCTGGAAATCTCTAAGTCTGCGGGGACAACAGAGACTTTAGAAGAAGGCAAACCAAGGTTTAGTGCTAGCACTAGTGTGAGAGAAGGTTTATACTACAGGATAGAAGTGCTGTAACAGGAAAGAACCTAACAAATAAAAAAGATTGTAGACAAACCAGATTTTGCTATCTATTCATGTCATTGCCTTCCATATTACAGAGAAATTTCCCTAAATCCGGTATCTGATAATCCACAATGATGTATATTCAGGGTCGAACTGGGGTGTCTGGGGCCCACCAGGGGAATGGACTCTAGGGCCCCATCCTACAGCTATATGCTAATATCTGTCAGTCGTTATCCCCATTATAGTGGAGCATCGGCTGTAAAACACAGGCGGCTCCTGCACATCTACTGTGCATCCCCATAACTGGGATGTATAATTACGGTAGTTTACATTAATGTGGTTCTTTGGTTAAAACAATTTATCACCGATCCATGGGCTCTATAGGATAGCTGATCGCATACGTCCGACCATTAGAAACTGCACCGACCGGAAGAATGAGAAAGTTTTATCGTTGATAGGACACTTATCCCCATTTTAAAATGGAGCAGCAGGTTAGATATCTGACCGAAGCTTCATTCATTCTCTTTGGAGCTTCTATAAAAATACAAGTGCAGCCACTGAGGGAATGAATGGATCAGTGGTCAAGTCGGACATGCCACTCCAGTCTAATGGGGATAAAAAGTTCCACATTTTGCTGAATGGGTCCAAGTAGTTAGACCCCCCCAATCAATACGTTATCACTTGTCCTGTGAATAGGAGATTACGTTTTTCCACAGGAAACCCCTGTAACTGCATCTCTGCCGCTGTTTACAAAGTATTTAATCTCTAATGGAAATAAAGAATATTCTCCTAATTAATATCAGAGAAGACTAATGACCGTCAAACACAACACAATCCACTGTACCAAGACCAATAATACCACATACAGGGGAGAAATACCACCACACCATGACCAGACCACATAGTACCCGCATCATATCACATAAAAGGCACAAATACAACCACACCATGACCAGACCACATATTACCACCACATAGTGACCGAATAATATGACATATTACCAGCATATAGGGACCAAATAATAATTCATACACGGAGAAATACTTCCACACTGTGAACAGTCCACAAATTACCACCACTTATTGATGGAATACTACAGTACTGATTATGAATACAAACCACAATAATAACAACACTGTTATTACCACCAGTGACATTATACACAGTACCTCTGTATATAGTGTCAGTGTACAGGTAATACAGTGATTACCAGTGACATTATACACAGGAGCTCAGTGATCACTGGCAACATTATTGTCAAGGTTTGCTCAGCTTGTGGGATTAGGTAGTTCAGAGGTTAATGTGGATGGCCTCACTCTGAGATTCTGGGAGGCTTTTTAAAGCCTCATTGTGGGCTCATTCCTCATCGTTTATACTCAGACCCTTGGCCGAGTGTGTGTGACCCTGGTGTGCTTTGTGACTGTAATACTTTATGCTTGTTTGGTTTTGATCTGGTTCTGTCCCTGTTACGAGTTCTGCCTGTCCCTCTTGTACTGCGTTGCTATCTCTGTGTATGACTCATTGCCTATGACCTGACTATTCTCTGATTGCCCCTCTTGTACTGTGCAGCTATCTCCATGTATGACTCATTGCTTACGTTCTGACTACTCTCTGCTCGCCCCTCTGGTATCGCGCCGCCCTCTCCTGTATGACCGCCCGTTTGTCTGACCTGAGTTCCCCTCGCCTCTACTCCAGGATTCCTGTAGTAGAGTCCTACAATCATCTTCAGAAGTGGGACACTAAGCCCCGCCCCCTGTGGTCACATGATCGTAGGTCCTTGTACTTCTTACTACCTTCAGCATCGCAGGTCCCGTCTGCCTCAACTTTCCCTGCAGTATCGGACCCCGGGCCCTCCCGCAGTAGGGGTGAGTCACGCTGCTCAGCCATGGCAGTTCGCCGACGCTGACAGGATCCTGATATTTATACACAGAAGATCTGCATACAGTGTCAGTGTAATACAGTGACCACCAGTGAAATTATACACAGGAGCTTTTGGAAGTGCATTGAGCAGCAGGGTGGTTTGCTGGTGAAGGGAAAAAAAATCTCTTTAAATCTTCTGCCTGAGCGAGTGTAAGCGAGCTGAGTGTGACCTGAGCGTAAGTGCGAACGGTGGTAAGTGTGTGACTTGTGATTCAGTGACTTTGGATTCAGGGAGTTTGCAAAGGAGGTATTACTGAATTGCTGTTATATTTTATTAATACTTTTTATTTATTTTTACTTAGCTTTTCTGTCTGGTGCAATCCCCATTAGGAATGTGCTCCACTATTGCCAATGCCATCCAGTGTACGTCTTGCCGCATGTACGCAATCCTTGACCAGCCAGTCGAGGGTGCATACTGCTGTGCGAGATGTGAGCACATTGTGCATTTGGAAGCCCAGATACTGGATTTAAATGTGAAGCTGGCAACACTGAGATCAATAGACAATATGGAAAGGAGACTTCTACTCACTGAGCAGACGCTCAATGAGATAGATGAGGGGGGGATGCTAGGTTGGAGCTGCAGGACAGTGAAGCAGTAAGATGGGTGACAGTTAGAAGGTGGGGTAGACAGAAGAGTGCCAGGGAGGCTAGTCCTGATCTGGCACAACCCAATAAGTTTGCCAAGTTGGCAGATGAGGGGAGTGTCAGTGCAGGGGTAGCACTGCTGCAGCAAGGCATGTCCTCTGAAAGCCAGAGGAGTATATGCTCCAGTAAGGGGAGAAATAGGAGAGCAAGGCAGGCCAGACAGGTGCTGGTAGTGGGGGACTCAATTATTAGAGGAACAGATAGGGCAATCTGTCACAAAGAAAGGGATCGTCGAACGGTGTGCTGCCTATCTGGCGCGCAAGTCTGACACATCGCTGACCGGGTTGACAGATTACTGGGAGGGGCTGGTGAGGATCCAGCGGTCATGGTGCACATTGGTACAAATGACACAGAGGTAGGTGGAAGGTCCTTAAAGATGATTTCAGGGAATTAGGCTGCAATCTTAAGGCAAGGACCTCCAAGGTGGTATTTTTGGAAATATTTCCTGTACCACGTGCCACGCCAGAGAGGAGATTAGGGAAGTTAATAAGTGGTTCAAGAATTAGTGTAGGAAGGAGGGGTTTGGGTTCCTGGAGAACTGGGCCGACTTCTCAGTTGGCTACAGGTTCTACGCTAGGGACGGGCTGCACCTCAATGGGGAGGGTGCAGCTGTGCTGGGGAAAAAAATGGCTAAAAGGGTGGAGGAGTGTTTAAACTTGGAACTAGGGGAGGGTATTCATTTTATAAGAGGGGAAGACTGTGTAGATAGAGACCTGGGCACAAATAATGAAATTGGAGGTGGTAGTGGCATGGGGGGTGAGGTTAGAACAGTTAATAATTTAAGAAATAGAGGTACAGACATACATAAAGTGCATGTATACAAATGCCAGAAGCCTCGCCAACAAAATGGAGGACTTAGAATTAATTTTGTTGGAAGATAAGGTATATTGCACCCCCTCATAGGGTATAAGGCTGCCCCCTCATAGGGTATAATGCTTCTCCCCCCTCATAGGGTATAATGCACCCCCTCATAGGGTATAATGCTGCCCCCTCATAGGGTATAACATTAGATAGATAGATAGATAGATAGATAGATAGATATGTGATAATTAGATGTATAGATAGATAATAGATAGATAGATCTATGGATAGACAGATAGAAATAAAGATATAAAGATAATAGATAGTGAAAGATATAGGTAGCTATAGAGATAGATAGACCTAGATAGATATAGATAGATAAATAGATAGATAGGGGATAAATAGATATATGGATAGATAGATAGATAGATAGATATAAAGATAATAGATAGTGATAGCTATAGATAGGTATATAGATAGATAGATAGATAGATAGATAGGGGATAAATAGATAGATCTATGGATACATGATATATAGATGGATAGATATAAAGATAATAGATAGAGATAGATATAGATAGGTATAGAGATAGATGGATATAGACTATTTATATCTATCTATATCTACCTCTATATATATCTATCTATCAATATCTATCTCTATATCTAAGATAGAGACAGATAGATATAGAGATAGAGATATAGATATACAGATAGAAATAGATAGATATAGAGATATATAGATATAGAGACAGATAGATATAGAGATAGATATAGAGATATATAAAAAACAAACCACAATACTCACCTCTCCTCCTGCTCCCACGCTGATGACGGCTTCAGTGTCAGCAGCTGATCCGTCTGCCAGACACACAGCGGGTGCGCGATGAAGTGACGTCATCGCGCATCGGCTGTGAGTCAGGAGCAGAGGGGACTGATGGGAGAGAGATGCTCTCTCTTCCACTGCAATTGAGCGCGGCGCCGGCTGCCTAGGTTGGGGAGCGGCGCCCCGGGGTGAGTGGAGGCCGAGAGTGAATGAATATTCATTTCTCTTTAGTAGTGGGGACAGTGGCTCCTGCCTCCTGACACCCGCTGCTGCTCCGCTGGCAGGGCCCCCATAGCAGCTGTGTGGCACTGGCTGGGGGCCCCTGGAGCAGTGGGGGCCCTAGGCAACTGCTGTCCCTGTATACCAGTAGAGGTGCCAGGGCCCACCAGATGCCAGGGCCCACCGGAGAATCAGTCCGACGCTACCTGTCTGTATATATAATGTCAGTGTACAAGTAATAGAATGATCACTGGAGACATACACAGGAGTTCTGTATATAGTGTATAGTGTACAGGTAATACAGTGACTCACCAGTAACATTATACACAGGAGCTCTGCATATAGTCAGCGTACAGGTAATACAAGGATCACCAGTGACATTATACACAGGAGCTCTGTATATACTATATAATGTAAGTGTCCAGGTAAATCACTGACTTACCAGTGACCTCTGTATTTGTAGCGATTCATCTTCGCTTTTCTTCCTCTTCCAGCCAGGACACGTTTGCTGCAGAAAATAACACACTATACTTGATCACTTCTAGACCACATTCCCCACTTTCCCCCCCGACTTCTACACTTTATGTGTAAAGGTCAGCCAGGGCAGTAGTCGTGGCTGAGTATTTCGGGTTCGGGCATTGTATACCCTGACCTCCCTCTACAGGAAAACGGTACCTCTTCTCTTGCATGGTACGGTGAATACTCACCGTGCCGTCAGCGTCCCCTTTGCTACGCCGACTTGATGCTGATCCTTGATCCCAATGAATAGAGACACAGTCCAGGGCAACTCTTAACTGAGCAAATTTATTTTCTTCAGGACACAGCACATCCACATAGTTTCCAGCATTTTCATCACAGTAAAGACAGCACATTACTTCATCTTTCCCTTCACTGTTCCTTGCAGTGTTTCCGTTTGACGAAGCGTCTCAGATGGCTCCTCAGTGTCCTCCCTGTATAGCGTCACCATGGTGAAGCGCTCTCCAGCATGTTTCGCCCCGGACATCAGAGATTCAGCCCACGTAGCTTTCCACCACATTCTGGAGTGACCTGCCCGTACCCTTTTACGGTAACCTTCAATCTTCCTCTGTTTACTTACACTCTTTTCCACTTTATTGCTGATTCTGCAGTACCGTGTTCTTCTCTAGATGGCTGGGCATCAGCTTTAACATCACGGGGTAGTTAGGCAGCTCAGGCATATAGCCCACCCGAGCACAAAGGGGTCAGGCCTCTGACTGCCTGAAACTGGAAGACCATCCTGGCTTATTCTCCAGCTATCCCCTCCTACAGTTAACTCCTATATGTCCTACAGCTACATCTACTGTGCAATGAGCTCAGTGCCCCATCTAGTGACCATAGCCCAGACTGCACTGTCCCTACCAAGTACAAGGTGCAGAAACATAGCTTATGCTATATAAATAATACAGCAACATGAAATATACGATAATGCGCAACAATGGTATAACATATATATAAATATATATACAAGTACAACAGCAACATGGGGGATTAAAGGGGTAAGACTCTCAACCCCTTACACATGTCTACATATTGATATTAGTCATGTATTATACTACAGCACAGGCACCATTTTGATGAATGCAAACCTTTTTTTTGTAACCCCACAAACACCCGGAGCACCAGAATCTCAATAACTGAAATTTACAAATACAGATTACACAACAACCACAAGATGCATTTCATCACCCAGGTCACCTCATTTTAATCAGTATAACAGCGTAGACCTGACACTGTCTGTACTTTACTGTTCACAATCCTGCTGACAGGATCCCTTTAAATCTAAATTTTAATAAGTTTGTTCTTTTCTGCGCTAAACGTCCCCCAAACCCTGAGGACGGCGAGTATACCTTGGTTGTGTTTTGCTGTATGTGTATACAAAAGTAAAAGAAGAGCACCTATCAGGGGCTCAGAAAAGCTGGGTGGCATGTGTGCTAGTGTGTGACCCAGCGCAGGTGTCTCACTGGCCTATCAAAACAGTGACCGATAGCAGCAAACAGTGTGATGTGGATGTGAGAACTGTCTGCGGGGTGCGCTTAGGTGAGTGGACAAAAGAATATGGGAGGTTCACCTTTATAGTAACATCCCAGGGCAGGTGTGTCAAGAGCAAGTGGTGTTCAAGAAATATTGGTGGCAGTGGTTGTGACTTATCCTGACACACAATGTACAGGGAAATGGGAAAATTGTGAAAAAAAACGCAATTCTGACCTTAATTATGTTTACGGCGTACATTATGTGGTAAAAATGACCATGTAATATGATTCTCCTCATCAGTATGATTACAGAGATACTAAACGTGCCCAGATTTTTAAATTATTTTAGTGGTAGAAAAAAAATCAAGACTTTGAAATAAAAAATATGTTGGAGTTTGTGTTGCCATTTTCCGAGACCCGTAGTTTTACTTTTTCGTTCAATAGAGCTATGAGAGGGATTATTTTTTTATAAGGCGAGACGTTATTATGGATATTACTTTGGGATAGATATGACATTTTAGTTGCTTGTTACGTATTTTAAGTGGTATTGCAGCGACCAAAAAATACCGCAATGTTGGCGTTTTTAAATTTTTTGTGTTTACCAATTGGGTTAATTATTTTTATATTTTGATAGCTCGGACTTTGCTGGATGTGGCGATATCACTTGACATTTTTTTTTATGTTCATTTTCAATGGAGGAAAATTGAACTTTTATGAGTTTTTTTTTTCATATTTGTTTAAATCTTTTTTTGTTGTTTTACTTTTCTTTTCACTTCATTTATCGCTCCCTAAGGCCCCTTTCACACTTCAGTTTTTTGCAATCAGTCACAATCCGTCAGGTTTTGACAAAAACGGATCCTCAATTTTTTTTTGAGGATCCGTTTTTTCCCCATTGACTTGCATTAATGGCGGATTGTGACGGATGGCTGTCCGTTTCATCCGTTTTTTTTTTGAGGATCCGCCAAAAGTTGCTGTCCGTCACCATCCTCAAAGATTTCAAAACGGAGCTTGCAACAAAACTCTCTCTCTCTCTCTCTCCTTCCCGACCAGCGTTTCCTTTAAATTTCCTCATTTTCAGGATCCTGTGCCATCCGTTCACATCAGTTCAGAACGGATCCGCTTGTCTGCCTTTTTGGCGGATTTGAACTGATGCAAAAAACTGAAGTGTGAAAGAGGCCTAAGCTGTACTACATACAGGGGCTAATGGTGCAGCAGAAGTGTGAACTTTTTGATGCTTTTGTTTAATATTTTCCACTATAGTATATGGAGAGCATAAAAAACGCATGCAAAATTCCAATGAAGTCTCCAATTGTGGAACTGAAGCATTCCTCTACTAAAAAAAATGCATTCGAAAAAACTGCCACAAAAAAATACAATAAAAAGTTTTGATTGCTTTAGTGCGAATACCTATGGAAACAATGCAGCACTTCTGCACGTGTGAACATGGCCCAGGAGAGACTCTGGACAATTTGTATGTTCTACACCAGGTTCACACTTGGGGTTATTTATTTTTTTATCACTACTTAGAATTACAGACAAATTAAAAAAAGTGATCTGAGCCAATTATATGGAAAAAATACAATATTATTTAACATTTATTCTGAAGCTATATGAAATAATTCCGACTACAGCAATGGTCTGTGCCCATCACGGGTGATCCGTGTTACCGGGAAGAGAGGAGGAGACATTCCTAGAAGGAGCTGACAATAGATACATCACATTATCTCACATATGAGGATACAGAATTATACAGGTTTGAAAATATCAAATAGAAAGATTTGCCTGTAAACAGGTAAAAAAGCAAAAACAGTAAATAAAGCAATGACTTGCGCTATTGTACCGGTAAGTTTTTATACATCTCATCCCAATCCAGCTAACCCCTATCCGTACAGTGGCAGCTGGTATTGGATGGTCTGCCATGGGTAACATAACTAGTTCTCCTATATTAGACCCATTGCCATGTCCGTCTTTATGACATCACAGAAGCGTTGTCCACGAGTCATGGAATGTTCCGCAAGAACGGTCAGTGCGAGGCAAGCAGAGATAGAGAGGAGAGCTGAACACTAACCCAGAGCGACTTGTAAATCACTTTTTACTTGTTTTGTTTATTTTTTTTACTTTTATTTCTTTTTTTTGGGAGTGTTTTCTACCATCCGCACACACTTTTGTGTGTGTGGAGGGGAAGGCAGCCTAATGGCTGCACCCGTAGCTGGAGGAAAGTTCCAACCACGGAGACGTCTCCCACATGCCAGGACATCCCTATACAGTCAGAGGCCTGAACACCACCAAAGGCCAACTGGCTTCACGGGGTATGTGATGGCAGTGCTATATTATATCGTGTCAATTATTAAATGCCTGTTCAAAACACCAGAAAAGGCAAAGGACCGATATTCCAGACTGAAAAGTCCACCACCATATCCTACAATGCCCGAAATAGGCCGATTCGTACAACCTGCAGCAAACATCAGCGCAGAGCCAGAGGGTATGAAGGAACGCCTGATACTCACCACAACAGTAGATGAGGAAGAGACAACAGCCACATTGCCCAGGAGCCCATCCCCATGCACCTGGATGGAGCTAACTCCCTCTCAAGCACGTATACTCCTCAGTATGCCTTACGACCATCAACCGCGTATTAAGGTGACTGCTAAACAAGGCTACAATCCTACACCACACCTGCCAGTCAGCTATACCACTGGAAAGATCATGCAAGTAATGCTGATGAGCCCACAGGATGTACAACGTGCCTACAAGAGAGATTTGGGTTTCCTTCCAAGTCCTAGGAAGATCATTCTCCCGAGAAGAGAATTCCGTGGCACTTTGATTTAGCCGGCGGAAAATGTAGTGGCGAGTTGCTTGCAGCAAGCACATACCATCTTCTGCACAGCTGCTTCTTAGACAGATTTTCCGGTTTTGACTATGGCTTGATCAATGGATCATGTTTCTATACTGCCGCCTGCCCTGACCTCTGCTTGTTTAAAGTTATGCATCTACACTGCCGCCTGCCCTGACCTTTGCTTGCTCAATGGATTATGTTTTTGAACTGCCGCCTGCCTGACCTCTGCTTGCTCAATGGATTGTTTCTGCACTGCCGCCTGCCTTGACCTCTGCTTGCTCAATGGATTATGTTTTTGAACTGCCGCCTACCCTGACCTCTGCTTGCTCAATGGATTATGTTTCTGCACTGCCGCCTGCCTTGACCTCTGCTTGCTCAGTGGATTATGTTTTTGAACTGCCGCCTGCCCTGACCTCTGCTTGCTCAATGGATTATGTTTTTGAACTGACGCCTGCCCTGACCTCTGCTTGCTCAATGGATTATGTTTCTGCACTGCCGCCTGCCTGACCTCTGCTTGCTCAATGGATTATGTTTTTGAACTGCCGCCTGCCCTGACCTCAGCTTGCTCAATGGATTATGTTTCTGCACTGCCGCCTGCCCTGACCTCAGCTTGCTCAATGGATTATGCTTCTGCACTGCCGCCTGCCCTGACCTCTGCTTGTTTCCGGTTATTAATCTGTGATACTAATAAAAATGTATATTATTCTGCACTATATGGACTGTGGGTCGTTTTTTTTCTTTGGTTTTATGGTTGTTTCCGGTTATGTTTTTGCACTGCTGCCTGCCCTGACCTCTGCTTGTTTCCGGTTATGTTTCTGCACTGCTGCCTGCCCTGACCTTTGCTTGTTTCTGACTACTCATTTGCCTGCTGATTTTGTACTTCTTCCTCAATGCCTGCACTTTTAAGACCCCAGTAGAGCTAATTTATATAAATCCTGCATCCTAACAATGAAGCCGGGTTATAGGGCTTCTGATCACAATGGTAGGATGATGCCTCAATGTGAAGAAGGGTAGCACCAGTTCTTCACCTAACAGTATGGAATGCTTATCTAAAAAAATGAAAAAGGAACAGTACAGTATAGACAAAGGTCCCATAAACTCAACAAGAACAAACCATTAAGAACTTTAAGCATAAACATATGAGACAACAAACCAAGTGGCTCAGAATACCACATCCGACCCAACCAGCAGTTTTGTTGAAGGTATTTTCCTCTGATCTTTCGTTAAGCGGGTACAACATCTCAAATACATTAGACTGGTGTGGGTCTCCAACCATTTAGGAACCCTCAAATCAATAGTACAGGGGTCTTGAATCAGCCACAAAATTGCTTCAGGAAGAATTGGGTGGAGCACTGGTTTCATATGTACCCTGCCGCTCATGTCAAGGTCTATGAAAATAACCAAACACAAGGCTGAGTACTCAGATCTTATAGGAACCTCCCCAATAGTGAATGGCCATCTGTCCATTCATAGTTCCCCAGGTCTGTAGACAGATGCGGGTTTCACGTCCGGGACCTCTGCCTATCAGACATTTATAGAATATTTTATGGATAACACATAAATGTATGGGAAAACTCCTCTTGTAAATAGTGCGCCTCAAGTTTCTTCTGCTGTTTGCAGTGGAATGTAGTCATCATAGCTAATATGAGGGAAGGATTCCTGAGAGGGGGTATACATCTACTATATCCATATTCTGTGGATATCTACCCTAATAAAGCTTATGGACGGTGAGTGCAGTGATGAGACCGACCCTTTATCAACATGTTCTGTCCCACAAACTAATGTAGTACACTGCACTGACCGCCGATAGACTTTATTCTCCAAAGACAATTTAAGTTTGTTATATGTATTAAAATACTTTTTTTCCCAGAATTATCTAAGAATTATCGACAAGGAAAATGGACTCAAGATAAAGCTTAGAAACATATATTTCTTTACAGCTCCTGATATAGGTATTGCCGTCTTTAAAAACAGTAGTCCCCAACTTCTGCCTCCTCAGCAAGTTATCCCCTAGCCATTGGTAGATCATAACTTGCTGATTACGGGTGTTTCACTGCCAGGACCCCCACCAATCCTAAGAACAGGGTGTCTGGAACAAGCGGCTGTTAAGAATGCGCAACAACACTTCTTTCATTATGGGACAATGATGGGGCTGATATGCTGATGATGGACTATGATGGGGCTGATGTGCTGATGATGGACTATGATGGGGCTGATGTGCTGATGATGGACTATGATGGGGTTGATGTGCTGATGATGGACTATGATGGGGCTGATGTGCTGATGATGAACTATGATTGGGATGATGAAGTCTGCAATAACAGAGCATAGCAGTACAACCCCTTAGCCTGGAGTGCCCTAACAAATAGCTGGGGAGGGTCCGAGCTCACAGTCAGACCTTAGAAGAAGAGTTAATAGTTTTGTTTCTTCTGTCTTAAAGGACAAAAAAGGCTTACAGTATATACTCGCGTATAAGTCGAGATTTTCAGCCCATTTTTTGGGGCTGAAAGTCCCCCTCTCGGCTTATACGCGAGTCATATACCGGGGGTCGGCCAGGGAGGGGGAGCGGGGGGGGGTGTCGGAGATCATACTCACCTCTCCTGGCATGTTTCTGCAGCCCCCCGTGCTTATTCCATCTTCTCGGCGCTGTTCTTCCTGCTTTCAGCGGTCACGTGGTACGCTCATTACCCTCATTAATATGCACATATGTAATGAGCGGCACCACGTGACCGCAGAAAGCAGGAAGAACAGCACTGAGAAGATGGAACAAGCACGGGGGGCTGCAGAGACATGCCAGGAGAGGTGAGTATAACGGGGGGAGCCATATTCACCTGTGCCCCATTCCACCGCTGCGCATCGCTCTGCTGTCTTGCTTCCTCTGGCAGTGACGTTAAGGTCAGAGGGTGCCATGACGTAGTTAGCAGGCGCCCTCTGCCTGAACAGTCACTGCAGAGCCAGCAACGCTGAGGAGCAGCAGCTGCAGCAGTGACAAGGTGAGTATATAGTTTTTTTTTTCTTTTTTTTAATTGAGGCTGCGGCAGCAGCATTGTAAGGGGCCACTAATCACTGTGCAGCAATACAAGGGGCCACTCATCACTGTGCAGCATTATAAGGGGCCACTCATCACTGTGCAGCATTATAAGGGGCCACTCATCACTGTGCAGCATTATAAGGGGCCACTCATCACCTTGCAGCATTATAAGGGGCCACTCATCACCGTGCAGCATAATAAGGGGCCACTAATCACCGTGCAGCATAATAAGGAGCCACTAATCACTGCAGCATTTCAAGGGGCCACTAATCACTGTGCAGCATTATAAGGGGCCACTCATCACTGTGCAGCATTACAAGGGGCCACTCATCACTGTGCAGCATTACTAGGGGCCACTAATAACTGTGCAGCATTACAAGGGGCCACTAATCACTGTGCAGCATTACAAGGGGCCACTAATCACTGTGCAGCATTACAAGGGGCCACTAATCACTGTGCAGCATTATATGGGGCCAGTAATCACTGTGCAGCATTATATGGGGCCACTCATCACTGTGCTGCATTATAAGAGGCCACTCATCACTGTGCAGCATTATAAGGGGGCCTCTCATCACTGTGCAGCATTATACGGGGCCACTAATCACTGTGCAGCATTACAAAGGGCCACTAATCACCGTGCAGCATAAGGGGCCACTAATCACTGCAGCATTTCAAGGGGCCACTAATCACTGTGCAGCATTATAAGTGGCCACTAATCACCGTGCAGCATTGTAAGGGGCCACTAATCAATGTGCAGCATTATAAAGGGCCACTAATCACTGTGCAGCATTATAAGGGGCCACTAATCACTGTGCAGCATTATAAGGGGCCACTAATCACTGTGCAGCATTATAAGGGGCCACTAATCATTGTGCAGCATTATAAGGGGCCACTCTCCATGCAGCATTATAAGGGGCCACCAATCACTGTGCAGCATTATATGGGGCATATGTTATTATGGACCATGTTATAGGGCTACCATTATTCACTGTGCAGCATTATTAGGCATATTTTTGTATGGAGCATCTTATGGAACCCATCATGAACTTTATGGAGCATTATATGGGGCCATCATGAACTTTATGGAGCATCTTATGGGGCCCATTTTATTTTTGAAAGTTACCAGTAGCTTCGGCATTTTCCACCCTAGGTTTATAGGCGAGTCAATAAGTTTTCCCAGTTTTTTGTGACAAAATTAGGGTGGTCGGCTTATACATGGGTCGGCTTATACACGAGTATATACGGACTTCTAAAGAAAATTGCCCCCAAGTTATTTTGAGCGACCCCGCCTGCTGTACCATCCTTGTGATTTACGAGAACGTTTCTCACTTCCTGCTAGGACAGCGGAAACCCAAGGAGTAAAGAGAGAAGGTCCTTATGGCTGCATGGAGTAATGCTGGAAATCTCTAAGTCTGCGGGGACAACAGAGACTTTAGAAGAAGGCAAACCAAGGTTTAGTGCTAGCACTAGTGTGAGAGAAGGTTTATACTACAGGACAGAAGTGCTGTAACAGGAAAGAACCTAACAAATAAAAAAGATTGTAGACAAACCAGATTTTGCTATCTATTCATGTCATTGCCTTCCATATTACAGAGAAATTTCCCTAAATCCGGTATCTGATAATCCACAATGATGTATATTCAGGGTCGAACTGGGGTGTCTGGGGCCCACCAGGGGAATGGACTCTAGGGCCCCATCCTACAGCTATATGCTAATATCTGTCAGTCGTTATCCCCATTATAGTGGAGCATCGGCTGTAAAACACAGGCGGCTCCTGCACATCTACTGTGCACCCCCATAACTGGGATGTATAATTACGGTAGTTTACATTAATGTGGTTCTTTGGTTAAAACAATTTATCACCGATCCATGGGCTCTATAGGATAGCTGATCGCATACGTCCGACCATTAGAAACTGCACCGACCGGAAGAATGAGAAAGTTTTATCGTTGATAGGACACTTATCCCCATTTTAAAATGGAGCAGCAGGTTAGATATCTGACCGAAGCTTCATTCATTCTCTTTGGAGCTTCTATAAAAATACAAGTGCAGCCACTGAGGGAATGAATGGATCAGTGGTCAAGTCGGACATGCCACTCCAGTCTAATGGGGATAAAAAGTTCCACATTTTGCTGAATGGGTCCAAGTAGTTAGACCCCCCCAATCAATACGTTATCACTTGTCCTGTGAATAGGAGATTACGTTTTTCCACAGGAAACCCCTGTAAGTGCATCTCTGCCGCTGTTTACAAAGTATTTAATCTCTAATGGAAATAAAGAATATTCTCCTAATTAATATCAGAGAAGACTAATGACCGTCAAACACAACACAATCCACTGTACCAAGACCAATAATACCACATACAGGGGAGAAATACCACCACACCATGACCAGACCACATAGTACCCGCATCATATCACATAAAAGGCACAAATACAACCACACCATGACCAGACCACATATTACCACCACATAGTGACCGAATAATATGACATATTACCAGCATATAGGGACCAAATAATAATTCATACACGGAGAAATACTTCCACACTGTGAACAGTCCACAAATTACCACCACTTATTGATGGAATACTACAGTACTGATTATGAATACAAACCACAATAATAACAACACTGTTATTACCACCAGTGACATTATACACAGTACCTCTGTATATAGTGTCAGTGTACAGGTAATACAGTGATTACCAGTGACATTATACACAGGAGCTCAGTGATCACTGGCAACATTATTGTCAAGGTTTGCTCAGCTTGTGGGATTAGGTAGTTCAGAGGTTAATGTGGATGGCCTCACTCTGAGATTCTGGGAGGCTTTTTAAAGCCTCATTGTGGGCTCATTCCTCATCGTTTATACTCAGACCCTTGGCCGAGTGTGTGACCCTGGTGTGCTTTGTGACTGTAATACTTTATGCTTGTTTGGTTTTGATCTGGTTCTGTCCCTGTTACGAGTTCTGCCTGTCCCTCTTGTACGGCGTTGCTATCTCTGTGTATGACTCATTGCCTATGACCTGACTATTCTCTGATTGCCCCTCTTGTACTGTGCAGCTATCTCCATGTATGACTCATTGCTTACGTTCTGACTACTCTCTGCTCGCCCCTCTGGTATCGCGCCGCCCTCTCCATGTATGACCGCCCGTTTGTCTGACCTGAGTTCCCCTCGCCTCTACTCCAGGATTCCTGTAGTAGAGTCCTACAATCATCTTCAGAAGTGGGACACTAAGCCCCGCCCCCTGTGGTCACATGATCGTAGGTCCTTGTACTTCTTACTACCTTCAGCATCGCAGGTCCTGTCTGCCTCAACTTTCCCTGCAGTATCGGACCCCGGGCCCTCCCGCAGTAGGGGTGAGTCACGCTGCTCAGCCGTGGCAGTTCGCCGACGCTGACAGGATCCTGATATTTATACACAGAAGATCTGCATACAGTGTCAGTGTAATACAGTGACCACCAGTGAAATTATACACAGGAGCTTTTGGAAGTGCATTGAGCAGCAGGGTGGTTTGCTGGTGAAGGGAAAAAAAATCTCTTTAAATCTTCTGCCTGAGCGAGTGTAAACGAGCTGAGTGTGACCTGAGCGTAAGTGCGAACGGTGGTAAGTGTGTGACTTGTGATTCAGTGACTTTGGATTCAGGGAGTTTGCAAAGGAGGTATTACTGAATTGCTGTTATATTTTATTAATACTTTTTATTTATTTTTACTTATCTTTTCTGTCTGGTGCAATCCCCATTAGGAATGTGCTCCACTATTGCCAATGCCATCCAGTGTACGTCTTGCCGCATGTACGCAATCCTTGACCAGCCAGTCGAGGGTGCATACTGCTGTGCGAGATGTGAGCACATTGTGCATTTGGAAGCCCAGATACTGGATTTAAATGTGCAGCTGGCAACACTGAGATCAATAGACAATATGGAAAGGAGACTTCTACTCACTGAGCAGACGCTCAATGAGATAGATGAGGGGGGGATGCTAGGTTGGAGCTGCAGGACAGTGAAGCAGTAAGATGGGTGACAGTTAGAAGGTGGGGTAGACAGAAGAGTGCCAGGGAGGCTAGTCCTGATCTGGCACAACCCAATAAGTTTGCCAAGTTGGCAGATGAGGGGAGTGTCAGTGCAGGGGTAGCACTGCTGCAGCAAGGCATGTCCTCTGAAAGCCAGAGGAGTATATGCTCCAGTAAGGGGAGAAATAGGAGAGCAGGGCAGGCCAGACAGGTGCTGGTAGTGGGGGACTCAATTATTAGGGGAACAGATAGGGCAATCTGTCACAAAGAAAGGGAACGTCGAACGGTGTGCTGCCTATCTGGCGCGCAAGTCTGACACATCGCTGACCGGGTTGACAGATTACTGGGAGGGGCTGGTGAGGATCCAGCGGTCATGGTCCACATTGGTACAAATGACACAGAGGTAGGTGGAAGGTCCTTAAAGATGATTTCAGGGAATTAGGCTGCAATCTTAAGGCAAGGACCTCCAAGGTGGTATTTTTGGAAATATTTCCTGTACCACGTGCCACGCCAGAGAGGAGATTAGGGAAGTTAATAAGTGGTTCAAGAATTAGTGTAGGAAGGAGGGGTTTGGGTTCCTGGAGAACTGGGCCGACTTCTCAGTTGGCTACAGGTTCTACGCTAGGGACGGGCTGCACCTCAATGGGGAGGGTGCAGCTGTGCTGGGGGAAAAAATGGCTAGAAGGGTGGAGGAGTGTTTAAACTTGGAACTAGGGGAGGGTATTCATTTTATAAGAGGGGAAGACTGTGCAGATAGAGACCTGGGCACAAATAATGAAATTGGGGGTGGTAGTGGCATGGGGGGTGAGGTTAGAACAGTTAATAATTTAAGAAATAGAGGTACAGACATACATAAAGTGCATGTATACAAATGCCAGAAGCCTCGCCAACAAAATGGAGGACTTAGAATTAATTTTGTTGGAAGATAAGGTATATTGCACCCCCTCATAGGGTATAAGGCTGCCCCCTCATAGGGTATAATGCTTCTCCCCCCTCATAGGGTATAATGCACCCCCTCATAGGGTATAATGCTGCCCCCTCATAGGGTATAACACTAGATAGATAGATAAATAGATAGATAGATATGTGATAATTAGATGTATAGATAGATAATAGATAGATAGATCTATGGATAGACAGATAGATATAAAGATATAAAGATAATAGATAGTGAAAGATATAGGTAGCTATAGAGATAGATAGACCTAGATAGATATAGATAGATAAATAGAAAGATAGGGGATAAATAGATATATGGATAGATAGATAGATAGATAGATATAAAGATAATAGATAGTGATAGCTATAGATAGGTATATAGATAGATAGATAGGGGATAAATAGATAGATCTATGGATAGATGATATATAGATGGATAGATAGATATAAAGATAATAGATAGAGATAGATATAGATAGGTATAGACATAGATGGATATAGACTATTTATATCTATCTATATCTACCTCTATATCTATCTATCTATCTATATCTATCTCTATATCTAAGATAGAGACAGATAGATATAGAGATAGAGATATAGATATACAGATAGAAATAGATAGATATAGAGATATATAGATATAGAGACAGATAGATATAGAGATAGATATAGATAGATATAGAGATATATAAAAAACAAACCACAATACTCACCTCTCCTCCTGCTCCCACGCTGATGACGGCTTCAGTGTCAGCAGCTGACCCGTCTGCCAGACACACAGCGGGTGCGCGATGAAGTGACGTCATCGCGCATCGGCTGTGAGTCAGGAGCAGAGGGGACTGATGGGAGAGAGATGCTCTCTCTTCCACTGCAATTGAGCGCGGCGCCGGCTGCCTAGGTTGGGGAGCGGGGCCCCGGGGTGAGTGGAGGCCGAGAGTGAATGAATATTCATTTCTCTTTAGTAGTGGGGACAGTGGCTCCTGCCTCCTGACACCCGCTGCTGCTCCGCTGGCAGGGCCCCCATAGCAGCTGTGTGGCACTGGCTGGGGGCCCCTGGAGCAGTGGGGGCCCTAGGCAACTGCTGTCCGTGTATACCAGTAGAGGTGCCAGGGCCCACCAGATGCCAGGGCCCACCGGAGAATCAGTCCGACGCTACCTGTCTGTATATATAATGTCAGTGTACAAGTAATAGAATGATCACTGGAGACATACACAGGAGTTCTGTATATAGTGTATAGTGTACAGGTAATACAGTGACTCACCAGTAACATTATACACAGGAGCTCTGCATATAGTCAGCGTACAGGTAATACAAGGATCACCAGTGACATTATACACAGGAGCTCTGTATATACTATATAATGTAAGTGTCCAGGTAAATCACTGACTTACCAGTGACCTCTGTATTTGTAGCGATTCATCTTCGCTTTTCTTCCTCTTCCAGCCAGGACACGTTTGCTGCAGAAAATAACACACTATACTTGATCACTTCTAGACCACATTCCCCACTTTCCCCCCCAACTTCTACACTTTATGTGTAAAGGTCAGCCAGGGCAGTAGTCGTGGCTGAGTATTTCGGGTTCGGGCATTGTATACCCTGACCTCCCTCTACAGGAAAACGGTACCTCTTCTCTTGCATGGTACGGTGAATACTCACCGTGCCGTCAGCGTCCCCTTTGCTACGCCGACTTGATGCTGATCCTTGATCCCAATGAATAGAGACACAGTCCAGGGCAACTCTTAACTGAGCAAATTTATTTTCTTCAGGACACAGCACATCCACATAGTTTCCAGCATTTTCATCACAGTAAAGACAGCACATTACTTCATCTTTCCCTTCACTGTTCCTTGCAGTGTTTCCGTTTGACGAAGCGTCTCAGATGGCTCCTCAGTGTCCTCCCTGTATAGCGTCACCACGGTGAAGCGCTCTCCAGCATGTTTCGCCCCGGACATCAGAGATTCAGCCCACGTAGCTTTCCACCACATTCTGGAGTGACCTGCCCGTACCCTTTTACGGTAACCTTCAATCTTCCTCTGTTTACTTACACTCTTTTCCACTTTATTGCTGATTCTGCAGTACCGTGTTCTTCTCTAGATGGCTGGGCATCAGCTTTAACATCACGGGGTAGTTAGGCAGCTCAGGCATATAGCCCACCCGAGCACAAAGGGGTCAGGCCTCTGACTGCCTGAAACTGGAAGACCATCCTGGCTTATTCTCCAGCTATCCCCTCCTACAGTTAACTCCTATATGTCCTACAGCTACATCTACTGTGCAATGAGCTCAGTGCCCCATCTAGTGACCATAGCCCAGACTGCACTGTCCCTACCAAGTACAAGGTGCAGAAACATAGCTTATGCTATATAAATAATACAGCAACATGAAATATACGATAATGCGCAACAATGGTATAACATATATATAAATATATATACAAGTACAACAGCAACATGGGGGTTTAAAGGGGTAAGACTCTCAACCCCTTACACATGTCTACATATGGATATTAGTCATGTATTATACTACAGCACAGGCACCATTTTGATGAATGCAAACCTTTTTTTTGTAACCCCACAAACACCCGGAGCACCAGAATCTCAATAACTGAAATTTACAAATACAGATTACACAACAACCACAAGATGCATTTCATCACCCAGGTCACCTCATTTTAATCAGTATAACAGCGTAGACCTGACACTGTCTGTACTTTACTGTTCACAATCCTGCTGACAGGATCCCTTTAAATCTAAATTTTAATAAGTTTGTTCTTTTCTGCGCTAAACGTCCCCCAAACCCTGAGGACGGCGAGTATACCTTGGTTGTGTTTTGCTGTATGTGTATACAAAAGTAAAAGAAGAGCACCTATCAGGGGCTCAGAAAAGCTGGGTGGCATGTGTGCTAGTGTGTGACCCAGCGCAGGTGTCTCACTGGCCTATCAAAACAGTGACCGATAGCAGCAAACAGTGTGATGTGGATGTGAGAACTGTCTGCGGGGTGCGCTTAGGTGAGTGGACAAAAGAATATGGGAGGTTCACCTTTATAGTAACATCCCAGGGCAGGTGTGTCGTGAGCAAGTGGTGTTCAAGAAATATTGGTGGCAGTGGTTGTGACTTATCCTGACACACAATGTACAGGGAAATGGGAAAATTGTGAAAAAAAACGCAATTCTGACCTTAATTATGTTTAAGGCGTACATTATGTGGTAAAAATGACCATGTAATATGATTCTCCTCATCAGTATGATTACAGAGATACTAAACGTGCCCAGATTTTTAAATTATTTTAGTGGTAGAAAAAAAATCAAGACTTTGAAATAAAAAATATGTTGGAGTTTGTGTTGCCATTTTCCGAGACCCGTAGTTTTACTTTTTCGTTCAATAGAGCTATGAGAGGGATTATTTTTTCATAAGGCGAGACGTTATTATGGATATTACTTTGGGATAGATATGACATTTTAGTTGCTTGTTACGTATTTTAAGTGGTATTGCAGCGACCAAAAAATACCGCAATGTTGGCGTTTTTAAATTTTTTGTGTTTACCAATTGGGTTAATTATTTTTATATTTTGATAGCTCGGACTTTGCTGGATGCGGCGATATCACTTGACATTTTTTTTTATGTTCATTTTCAATGGAGGAAAATTGAACTTTTATGAGTTTTTTTTTCAGATTTGTTTAAATCTTTTTTTGTTGTTTTACTTTTCTTTTCACTTCATTTATCGCTCCCTAAGGCCCCTTTCACACTTCAGTTTTTTGCAATCAGTCACAATCCGTCAGGTTTTGACAAAAACGGATCCTCAATTTTTTTTTGAGGATCCGTTTTTTCCCCATTGACTTGCATTAATGGCGGATTGTGACGGATGGCTGTCCGTTTCATCCGTTTTTTTTTGAGGATCCGCCAAAAGTTGCTGTCCGTCACCATCCTCAAAGATTTCAAAACGGAGCTTGCAACAAAACTCTCTCTCTCTCTCTCCTTCCCGACCAGCGTTTCCTTTAAATTTCCTCATTTTCAGGATCCTGTGCCATCCGTTCACATCAGTTCAGAACGGATCCGCTTGTCTGCCTTTTTGGCGGATTTGAACTGATGCAAAAAACTGAAGTGTGAAAGAGGCCTAAGCTGTACTACATACAGGGGCTAATGGTGCAGCAGAAGTGTGAACTTTTTGATGCTTTTGTTTAATATTTTCCACTATAGTATATGGAGAGCATAAAAAACGCATGCAAAATTCCAATGAAGTCTCCAATTGTGGAACTGAAGCATTCCTCTACTAAAAAAAATGCATTCGAAAAAACTGCCACAAAAAAATACAATAAAAAGTTTTGATTGCTTTAGTGCGAATGCCTATGGAAACAATGCAGCACTTCTGCACGTGTGAACATGGCCCAGGAGAGACTCTGGACAATTTGTACGTTCTACACCAGGTTCACACTTGGGGTTATTTATTTTTTTATCACTACTTAGAATTACAGACAAATTAAAAAAAAGTGATCTGAGCCAATTATATGGAAAAAATACAATATTATTTAACATTTATTCTGAAGCTTTATGAAATAATTCCGACTACAGCAATGGTCTGTGCCCATCACGGGTGATCCGTGTTACCGGGAAGAGAGGAGGAGACATTCCTAGAAGGAGCTGACAATAGATACATCACGTTATCTCACATATGAGGATACAGAATTATACAGGTTTGAAAATATCAAATAGAAAGATTTGCCTGTAAACAGGTAAAAAAGCAAAAACAGTAAATAAAGCAATGACTTGCGCTATTGTACCGGTAAGTTTTTATACATCTCATCCCAATCCAGCTAACCCCTATCCGTACAGTGGCAGCTGGTATTGGATGGTCTGCCATGGGTAACATAACTAGTTCTCCTATATTAGACCCATTGCCATGTTCGTCTTTATGACATCACAGAAGCGTTGTCCACGAGTCATGGAATGTTCCGCAAGAACGGTCAGTGCGAGGCAAGCAGAGATAGAGAGGAGAGCTGAACACTAACCCAGAGCGACTTGTAAATCACTTTTTACTTGTTTTGTTTATTTTTTTTACTTTTATTTCTTTTTTTTGGGAGTGTTTTCTACCATCCGCACACACTTTTGTGTGTGTGGAGGGGAAGGCAGCCTAATGGCTGCACCCGTAGCTGGAGGAAAGTTCCAACCACGGAGACGTCTCCCACATGCCAGGACATCCCTATACAGTCAGAGGCCTGAACACCACCAAAGGCCAACTGGCTTCACGGGGTATGTGATGGCAGTGCTTTATTATATCGTGTCAATTATTAAATGCCTGTTCAAAACACCAGAAAAGGCAAAGGACCGATATTCCAGACTGAAAAGTCCACCACCATATCCTACAATGCCCGAAATAGGCCGATTCGTACAACCTGCAGCAAACATCAGCGCAGAGCCAGAGGGTATGAAGGAACGCCTGATACTCACCAGAACAGTAGATGAGGAAGAGACAACAGCCACATTGCCCAGGAGCCCATCCCCATGCACCTGGATGGAGCTAACTCCCTCTCAAGCACGTATACTCCTCAGTATGCCTTACGACCATCAACCGCGTATTAAGGTGACTGCTAAACAAGGCTACAATCCTACACCACACCTGCCAGTCAGCTATACCACTGGAAAGATCATGCAAGTAATGCTGATGAGCCCACAGGATGTACAACGTGCCTACAAGAGAGATTTGGGTTTCCTTCCAAGTCCTAGGAAGATCATTCTCCCGAGAAGAGAATTCCGCGGCACTTTGATTTAGCCGGCGGAAAATGTAGTGGCGAGTTGCTTGCAGCAAGCACATACCATCTTCTGCACAGCTGCTTCTTTGACAGATTTTCCGGTTTTGACTATGGCTTGATCAATGGATTATGTTTCTATACTGCCGCCTGCCCTGACCTCTGCTTGTTTAAAGTTATGCATCTACACTGCCGCCTGCCCTGACCTTTGCTTGCTCAATGGATTATGTTTTTGAACTGCCGCCTGCCTGACCTCTGCTTGCTCAATGGATTGTTTCTGCACTGCCGCCTGCCTTGACCTCTGCTTGCTCAATGGATTATGTTTTTGAACTGCCGCCTACCCTGACCTCTGCTTGCTCAATGGATTATGTTTCTGCACTGCCGCCTGCCTTGACCTCTGCTTGCTCAGTGGATTATGTTTTTGAACTGCCGCCTGCCCTGACCTCTGCTTGCTCAATGGATTATGTTTTTGAACTGCCGCCTGCCCTGACCTCAGCTTGCTCAATGGATTATGTTTCTGCACTGCTGCCTGCCCTGACCTCAGCTTGCTCAATGGATTATGCTTCTGCACTGCCGCCTGCCCTGACCTCTGCTTGTTTCCGGTTATTAATCTGTGATACTAATAAAAATGTATATTATTCTGCACTATATGGACTGTGGGTCGTTTTTTTTCTTTGGTTTTATGGTTGTTTCCGGTTATGTTTTTGCACTGCTGCCTGCCCTGACCTCTGCTTGTTTCCGGTTATGTTTCTGCACTGCTGCCTGCCCTGACCTTTGCTTGTTTCTGACTACTCATTTGCCTGCTGATTTTGTACTTCTTCCTCAATGCCTGCACTTTTAAGACCCCAGTAGAGCTAATTTATATAAATCCTGCATCCTAACAATGAAGCCGGGTTATAGGGCTTCTGATCACAATGGTAGGATGATGCCTCAATGTGAAGGGTAGCACCAGTTCTTCACCTAACAGTATGGAATGCTTATCTAAAAAAATGAAAAAGGAACAGTACAGTATAGACAAAGGTCCCATAAACTCAACAAGAACAAACCATTAAGAACTTTAAGCATAAACATATGAGACAACAAACCAAGTGGCTCAGAATACCACATCCGACCCAACCAGCAGTTTTGTTGAAGGTATTTTCCTCTGATCTTTCGTTAAGAGGGTACAACATCTCAAATACATTAGACTGGTGTGGGTCTCCAACCATTTAGGAACCCTCAAATCAATAGTACAGGGGTCTTGAATCAGCCACAAAATTGCTTCAGGAAGAATTGGGTGGAGCACTGGTTTCATATGTACCCTGCCGCTCATGTCAAGGTCTATGAAAATAACCAAACACAAGGCTGAGTACTCAGATCTTATAGGAACCTCCCCAATAGTGAATGGCCATCTGTCCATTCATAGTTCCCCAGGTCTGTAGACAGATGCGGGTTTCACGTCCGGGACCTCTGCCTATCAGACATTTATAGAATATTTTATGGATAACACATAAATGTATGGGAAAACTCCTCTTGTAAATAGTGCGCCTCAAGTTTCTTCTGCTGTTTGCAGTGGAATGTAGTCATCATAGCTAATATGAGGGAAGGATTCCTGAGAGGGGGTATACATCTACTATATCCATATTCTGTGGATATCTACCCTAATAAAGCTTATGGACGGTGAGTGCAGTGATGAGACCGACCCTTTATCAACATGTTCTGTCCCACAAACTAATGTAGTGCACTGCACTGACCGCCGATAGACTTTATTCTCCAAAGACAATTTAAGTTTGTTATATGTATTAAAATACTTTTTTTCCCAGAATTATCTAAGAATTATCGACAAGGAAAATGGACTCAAGATAAAGCTTAGAAACATATATTTCTTTACAGCTCCTGATATAGGTATTGCGGTCTTTAAAAACAGTAGTCCCCAACTTCTGCCTCCTCAGCAAGTTATCCCCTAGCCATTGGTAGATCATAACTTGCTGATTACGGGTGTTTCACTGCCAGGACCCCCACCAATCCTAAGAACAGGGTGTCTGGAACAAGCGGCTGTTAAGAATGCGCAACAACACTTCTTTCATTATGGGACAATGATGGGGCTGATATGCTGATGATGGACTATGATGGGGCTGATGTGCTGATGATGGACTATGATGGGGCTGATGTGCTGATGATGGACTATGATGGGGTTGATGTGCTGATGATGGACTATGATGGGGCTGATGTGCTGATGATGAACTATGATTGGGATGATGAAGTCTGCAATAACAGAGCATAGCAGTACAACCCCTTAGCCTGGAGTGCCCTAACAAATAGCTGGGGAGGGTCCGAGCTCACAGTCAGACCTTAGAAGAAGAGTTAATAGTTTTGTTTCTTCTGTCTTAAAGGACAAAAAAGGCTTACAGTATATACTCGCGTATAAGTCGAGATTTTCAGCCCATTTTTTGGGGCTGAAAGTCCCCCTCTCGGCTTATACGCGAGTCATATACCGGGGGTCGGCCAGGGAGGGGGAGCGGGGGGTGTCGGAGATCATACTCACCTCTCCTGGAATGTTTCTGCAGCCCCCCGTGCTTATTCCATCTTCTCGGCGCTGTTCTTCCTGCTTTCAGCGGTCACGTGGTACGCTCATTACCCTCATTAATATGCACATATGTAATGAGCGGCACCACGTGACCGCAGAAAGCAGGAAGAACAGCACTGAGAAGATGGAACAAGCACGGGGGGCTGCAGAGACATGCCAGGAGAGGTGAGTATAACGGGGGGAGCCATATTCACCTGTGCCCCATTCCACCGCTGCGCATCGCTCTGCTGTCTTGCTTCCTCTGGCAGTGACGTTAAGGTCAGAGGGTGCCATGACGTAGTTAGCAGGCACCCTCTGCCTGAACAGTCACTGCAGAACCAGCAACGCTGAGGAGCAGCAGCTGCAGCAGTGACAAGGTGAGTATATAGTTTTTTTTTTCTTTTCTTTAATTGAGGCTGCGGCAGCAGCATTGTAAGGGGCCACTAATCACTGTGCAGCAATACAAGGGGCCACTCATCACTGTGCAGCATTATAAGGGGCCACTCATCACTGTGCAGTATTATAAGGGGCCACTCATCACTGTGCAGCATTATAAGGGGCCACTCATCACTGTGCAGCATTATAAGGGGCCACTCATCACCTTGCAGCATTATAAGGGGCCACTCATCACCGTGCAGCATAATAAGGGGCCACTAATCACCGTGCAGCATAATAAGGAGCCACTAATCACTGCAGCATTTCAAGGGGCCACTATTCACTGTGCAGCATTATAAGGGGCCACTAATCACTGTGCAGCATTATAAGGGGCCACTCATCACTGTGCAGCATTACAAGGGGCCACTCATCACTGTGCAGCATTACAAGGGGCCACTAATAACTGTGCAGCATTACAAGGGGCCACTAATCACTGTGCAGCATTACAAGGGGCCACTAATCACTGTGCAGCATTACAAGGGGCCACTAATCACTGTGCAGCATTATATGGGGCCAGTAATCACTGTGCAGCATTACAAAGGGCCACTAATCACCGTGCAGCATAATAAGGGGCCACTAATCACTGCAGCATTTCAAGGGGCCACTAATCACTGTGCAGCATTATAAGTGGCCACTAATCACCGTGCAGCATTGTAAGGGGCCACTAATCAATGTGCAGCATTATAAGGGGCCACTAATCACTGTGCAGCATTATAAGGGGCCACTAATCACTGTGCAGCATTATAAGGGGCCACTAATCACTGTGCAGCATTATAAGGGGCCACTAATCAATGTGCAGCATTATAAGGGGCCACTAATCATTGTGCAGCATTATAAGGGGCCACTCTCCATGCAGCATTATAAGGGGCCACCAATCACTGTGCAGCATTATATGGGGCATATGTTATTATGGACCATGTTATAGGGCTACCATTATTTACTGTGCAGCATTATTAGGCATATTTTTGTATGGAGCATCTTATGGAACCCATCATGAACTTTATGGAGCATTATATGGGGCCATCATGAACTTTATGGAGCATCTTATGGGGCCCATTTTATTTTTGAAATTTACCAGTAGCTTCGGCATTTTCCACCCTAGGTTTATAGGCGAGTCAATAAGTTTTCCCAGTTTTTTGTGACAAAATTAGGGTGGTCGGCTTATACATGGGTCGGCTTATACACGAGTATATACGGACTTCTAAAGAAAATTGCCCCCAAGTTATTTTGAGCGACCCCGCCTGCTGTACCATCCTTGTGATTTACGAGAACGTTTCTCACTTCCTGCTAGGACAGCGGAAACCCAAGGAGTAAAGAGAGAAGGTCCTTATGGCTGCATGGAGTAATGCTGGAAATCTCTAAGTCTGCGGGGACAACAGAGACTTTAGAAGAAGGCAAACCAAGGTTTAGTGCTAGCACTAGTGTGAGAGAAGGCTTATACTACAGGACAGAAGTGCTGTAACAGGAAAGAACCTAACAAATAAAAAAGATTGTAGACAAACCAGATTTTGCTATCTATTCATGTCATTGCCTTCCATATTACAGAGAAATTTCCCTAAATCCGGTATCTGATAATCCACAATGATGTATATTCAGGGTCGAACTGGGGTGTCTGGGGCCCACCAGGGGAATGGACTCTAGGGCCCCATCCTACAGCTATATGCTAATATCTGTCAGTCGTTATCCCCATTATAGTGGAGCATCGGTTGTAAAACACAGGCGGCTCCTGCACATCTACTGTGCACCCCCATAACTGGGATGTATAATTACGGTAGTTTACATTAATGTGGTTCTTTGGTTAAAACAATTTATCACCGATCCATGGGCTCTATAGGATAGCTGATCGCATACGTCCGACCATTAGAAACTGCACCGACCGGAAGAATGAGAAAGTTTTATCGTTGATAGGACACTTATCCCCATTTTAAAATGGAGCAGCAGGTTAGATATCTGACCGAAGCTTCATTCATTCTCTTTGGAGCTTCTATAAAAATACAAGTGCAGCCACTGAGGGAATGAATGGATCAGTGGTCAAGTCGGACATGCCACTCCAGTCTAATGGGGATAAAAAGTTCCACATTTTGCTGAATGGGTCCAAGTAGTTAGACCCCCCCAATCAATACGTTATCACTTGTCCTGTGAATAGGAGATTACGTTTTTCCACAGGAAACCCCTGTAAGTGCATCTCTGCCGCTGTTTACAAAGTATTTAATCTCTAATGGAAATAAAGAATATTCTCCTAATTAATATCAGAGAAGACTAATGACCGTCAAACACAACACAATCCACTGTACCAAGACCAATAATACCACATACAGGGGAGAAATACCACCACACCATGACCAGACCACATAGTACCCGCATCATATCACATAAAAGGCACAAATACAACCACACCATGACCAGACCACATATTACCACCACATAGTGACCGAATAATATGACATATTACCAGCATATAGGGACCAAATAATAATTCATACACGGAGAAATACTTCCACACTGTGAACAGTCCACAAATTACCACCACTTATTGATGGAATACTACAGTACTGATTATGAATACAAACCACAATAATAACAACACTGTTATTACCACCAGTGACATTATACACAGTACCTCTGTATATAGTGTCAGTGTACAGGTAATACAGTGATTACCAGTGACATTATACACAGGAGCTCAGTGATCACTGGCAACATTATTGTCAAGGTTTGCTCAGCTTGTGGGATTAGGTAGTTCAGAGGTTAATGTGGATGGCCTCACTCTGAGATTCTGGGAGGCTTTTTAAAGCCTCATTGTGGGCTCATTCCTCATCGTTTATACTCAGACCCTTGGCCGAGTGTGTGTGACCCTGGTGTGCTTTGTGACTGTAATACTTTATGCTTGTTTGGTTTTGATCTGGTTCTGTCCCTGTTACGAGTTCTGCCTGTCCCTCTTGTACTGCGTTGCTATCTCTGTGTATGACTCATTGCCTATGACCTGACTATTCTCTGATTGCCCCTCTTGTACTGTGCAGCTATCTCCATGTATGACTCATTGCTTACGTTCTGACTACTCTCTGCTCGCCCCTCTGGTATCGCGCTGCCCTCTCCATGTATGACCGCCCGTTTGTCTGACCTGAGTTCCCCTCGCCTCTACTCCAGGATTCCTGTAGTAGAGTCCTACAATCATCTTCAGAAGTGGGACACTAAGCCCCGCCCCCTGTGGTCACATGATCGTAGGTCCTTGTACTTCTTACTACCTTCAGCATCGCAGGTCCCGTCTGCCTCAACTTTCCCTGCAGTATCGGACCCCGGGCCCTCCCGCAGTAGGGGTGAGTCACTCTGCTCAGCCGTGGCAGTTCGCCGACGCTGACAGGATCCTGATATTTATACACAGAAGATCTGCATACAGTGTCAGTGTAATACAGTGACCACCAGTGAAATTATACACAGGAGCTTTTGGAAGTGCATTGAGCAGCAGGGTGGTTTGCTGGTGAAGGGAAAAAAAACTCTTTAAATCTTCTGCCTGAGCGAGTGTAAACGAGCTGAGTGTGACCTGAGCGTAAGTGCGAATGGTGGTAAGTGTGTGACTTGTGATTCAGTGACTTTGGATTCAGGGAGTTTGCAAAGGAGGTATTACTGAATTGCTGTTATATTTTATTAATACTTTTTATTTATTTTTACTTATCTTTTCTGTCTGGTGCAATCCCCATTAGGAATGTGCTCCACTATTGCCAATGCCATCCAGTGTACGTCTTGCCGCATGTACGCAATCCTTGACCAGCCAGTCGAGGGTGCATACTGCTGTGCGAGATGTGAGCACATTGTGCATTTGGAAGCCCAGATACTGGATTTAAATGTGCAGCTGGCAACACTGAGATCAATAGACAATATGGAAAGGAGACTTCTACTCACTGAGCAGACGCTCAATGAGATAGATGAGGGGGGGATGCTAGGTTGGAGCTGCAGGACAGTGAAGCAGTAAGATGGGTGACAGTTAGAAGGTGGGGTAGACAGAAGAGTGCCAGGGAGGCTAGTCCTGATCTGGCACAACCCAATAAGTTTGCCAAGTTGGCAGATGAGGGGAGTGTCAGTGCAGGGGTAGCACTGCTGCAGCAAGGCATGTCCTCTGAAAGCCAGAGGAGTATATGCTCCAGTAAGGGGAGAAATAGGAGAGCAGGGCAGGCCAGACAGGTGCTGGTAGTGGGGGACTCAATTATTAGGGGAACAGATAGGGCAATCTGTCACAAAGAAAGGGAACGTCGAACGGTGTGCTGCCTATCTGGCGCGCAAGTCTGACACATCGCTGACCGGGTTGACAGATTACTGGGAGGGGCTGGTGAGGATCCAGCGGTCATGGTGCACATTGGTACAAATGACACAGAGGTAGGTGGAAGGTCCTTAAAGATGATTTCAGGGAATTAGGCTGCAATCTTAAGGCAAGGACCTCCAAGGTGGTATTTTTGGAAATATTTCCTGTACCACGTGCCACGCCAGAGAGGAGATTAGGGAAGTTAATAAGTGGTTCAAGAATTAGTGTAGGAAGGAGGGGTTTGGGTTACTGGAGAACTGGGCCGACTTCTCAGTTGGCTACAGGTTCTACGCTAGGGACGGGCTGCACCTCAATGGGGAGGGTGCAGCTGTGCTGGGGGAAAAAATGGCTAGAAGGGCGGAGGAGTGTTTAAACTTGGAACTAGGGGAGGGTATTCATTTTATAAGAGGGGAAGACTGTGCAGATAGAGACCTGGGCACAAATAATGAAATTGGGGGTGGTAGTGGCATGGGGGGTGAGGTTAGAACAGTTAATAATTTAAGAAATAGAGGTACATACATACATAAAGTGCATGTATACAAATGCCAGAAGCCTCGCCAACAAAATGGAGGACTTAGAATTAATTTTGTTGGAAGATAAGGTATATTGCACCCCCTCATAGGGTATAAGGCTGCCCCCTCATAGGGTATAATGCTTCTCCCCCCTCATAGGGTATAATGCACCCCCTCATAGGGTATAATGCTGCCCCCTCATAGGGTATAACACTAGATAGATAGATAGATAGATAGATATGTGATAATTAGATGTATAGATAGATAATAGATAGATAGATCTATGGATAGACAGATAGATATAAAGATATAAAGATAATAGATAGTGAAAGATATAGGTAGCTATAGAGATAGATAGACCTAGATAGATATAGATAGATAAATAGATAGATAGGGGATAAATAGATATATGGATAGATAGATAGATAGATAGATAGATAGATATAAAGATAATAGATAGTGATAGCTATAGATAGGTATATAGATAGATAGATAGATAGGGGATAAATAGATAGATCTATGGATAGATGATATATAGATGGATAGATAGATATAAAGATAATAGATAGAGATAGATATAGATAGGTATAGACATAGATGGATATAGACTATTTATATCTATCTATATCTACCTCTATATCTATCTATCTATCTATCTATCTATCTATATCTATCTCTATATCTAAGATAGAGACAGATAGATATAGAGATAGAGATAGAGATATACAGATAGAAATAGATAGATATAGAGATATATAGATAAGGAGACAGATAGATATAGAGATAGATATAGATAGATATAGAGATATATAAAAAACAAACCACAATACTCACCTCTCCTCCTGCTCCCACGCTGATGACGGCTTCAGTGTCAGCAGCTGACCCGTCTGCCAGACACACAGCGGGTGCGCGATGAAGTGACGTCATCGCGCATCGGCTGTGAGTCAGGAGCAGAGGGGACTGATGGGAGAGAGATGCTCTCTCTTCCACTGCAATTGAGCGCGGCGCCGGCTGCCTAGGTTGGGGAGCGGGGCCCCGGGGTGAGTGGAGGCCGAGAGTGAATTAATATTCATTTCTCTTTAGTAGTGGGGACAGTGGCTCCTGCCTCCTGACACCCGCTGCTGCTCCGCTGGCAGGGCCCCCATAGCAGCTGTGTGGCACTGGCTGGGGGCCCCTGGAGCAGTGGGGGCCCTAGGCAACTGCTGTCCCTGTATACCAGTAGAGGTGCCAGGGCCCACCAGATGCCAGGGCCCACCGGAGAATCAGTCCGACACTACCTGTCTGTATATATAATGTCAGTGTACAAGTAATAGAATGATCACTGGAGACATACACAGGAGTTCTGTATATAGTGTATAGTGTACAGGTAATACAGTGACTCACCAGTAACATTATACACAGGAGCTCTGCATATAGTCAGCGTACAGGTAATACAAGGATCACCAGTGACATTATACACAGGAGCTCTGTATATACTATATAATGTAAGTGTCCAGGTAAATCACTGACTTACCAGTGACCTCTGTATTTGTAGCGATTCATCTTCGCTTTTCTTCCTCTTCCAGCCAGGACACGTTTGCTGCAGAAAATAACACACTATACTTGATCACTTCTAGACCACATTCCCCACTTTCCCCCCCGACTTCTACACTTTATGTGTAAAGGTCAGCCAGGGCAGTAGTCGTGGCTGAGTATTTCGGGTTCGGGCATTGTATATCCTGACCTCCCTCTACAGGAAAACGGTACCTCTTCTCTTGCATGGTACGGTGAATACTCACCGTGCCGTCAGCGTCCCCTTTGCTACGCCGACTTGATGCTGATCCTTGATCCCAATGAATAGAGACACAGTCCAGGGCAACTCTTAACTGAGCAAATTTATTTTCTTCAGGACACAGCACATCCACATAGTTTCCAGCATTTTCATCACAGTAAAGACAGCACATTACTTCATCTTTCCCTTCACTGTTCCTTGCAGTGTTTCCGTTTGACGAAGCGTCTCAGATGGCTCCTCAGTGTCCTCCCTGTATAGCGTCACCACGGTGAAGCGCTCTCCAGCATGTTTCGCCCCGGACATCAGAGATTCAGCCCACGTAGCTTTCCACCACATTCTGGAGTGACCTGCCCGTACCCTTTTACGGTAACCTTCAATCTTCCTCTGTTTACTTACACTCTTTTCCACTTTATTGCTGATTCTGCAGTACCGTGTTCTTCTCTAGATGGCTGGGCATCAGCTTTAACATCACGGGGTAGTTAGGCAGCTCAGGCATATAGCCCACCCGAGCACAAAGGGGTCAGGCCTCTGACTGCCTGAAACTGGAAGACCATCCTGGCTTATTCTCCAGCTATCCCCTCCTACAGTTAACTCCTATATGTCCTACAGCTACATCTACTGTGCAATGAGCTCAGTGCCCCATCTAGTGACCATAGCCCAGACTGCACTGTCCCTATCAAGTACAAGGTGCAGAAACATAGCTTATGCTATATAAATAATACAGCAACATGAAATATACGATAATGCGCAACAATGGTATAACATATATATAAATATATATACAAGTACAACAGCAACATGGGGGTTTAAAGGGGTAAGACTCTCAACCCCTTACACATGTCTACATATTGATATTAGTCATGTATTATACTACAGCACAGGCACCATTTTGATGAATGCAAACCTTTTTTTTGTAACCCCACAAACACCCGGAGCACCAGAATCTCAATAACTGAAATTTACAAATACAGATTACACAACAACCACAAGATGCATTTCATCACCCAGGTCACCTCACTTTAATCAGTATAACAGCGTAGACCTGACACTGTCTGTACTTTACTGTTCACAATCCTGCTGACAGGATCCCTTTAAATCTAAATTTTAATAAGTTTGTTCTTTTCTGCGCTAAACGTCCCCCAAACCCTGTGGACGGCGAGTATACCTTGGTTGTGTTTTGCTGTATGTGTATACAAAAGTAAAAGAAGAGCACCTATCAGGGGCTCAGAAAAGCTGGGTGGCATGTGTGCTAGTGTGTGACCCAGCGCAGGTGTCTCACTGGCCTATCAAAACAGTGACCGATAGCAGCAAACAGTGTGATGTGGATGTGAGAACTGTCTGCGGGGTGCGCTTAGGTGAGTGGACAAAAGAATATGGGAGGTTCACCTTTATAGTAACATCCCAGGGCAGGTGTGTCGTGAGCAAGTGGTGTTCAAGAAATATTGGTGGCAGTGGTTGTGACTTATCCTGACACACAATGTACAGGGAAATGGGAAAATTGTGAAAAAAAACGCAATTCTGACCTTAATTATGTTTACGGCGTACATTATGTGGTAAAAATGACCATGTAATATGATTCTCCTCATCAGTATGATTACAGAGATACTAAACGTGCCCAGATTTTTAAATTATTTTAGTGGTAGAAAAAAAATCAAGACTTTGAAATAAAAAATATGTTGGAGTTTGTGTTGCCATTTTCCGAGACCCGTAGTTTTACTTTTTCGTTCAATAGAGCTATGAGAGGGATTATTTTTTCATAAGGCGAGACGTTATTATGGATATTACTTTGGGATAGATATGACATTTTAGTTGCTTGTTACGTATTTTAAGTGGTATTGCAGCGACCAAAAAATACCGCAATGTTGGCGTTTTTAAATTTTTTGTGTTTACCAATTGGGTTAATTATTTTTATATTTTGATAGCTCGGACTTTGCTGGATGCGGCGATATCACTTGACATTTTTTTTTATGTTCATTTTCAATGGAGGAAAATTGAACTTTTATGAGTTTTTTTTTTCAGATTTGTTTAAATCTTTTTTTGTTGTTTTACTTTTCTTTTCACTTCATTTATTGCTCCCTAAGGCCCCTTTCACACTTCAGTTTTTTGCAATCAGTCACAATCCGTCAGGTTTTGACAAAAACGGATCCTCAATTTTTTTTTGCGGATCCGTTTTTTCCCCATTGACTTGCATTAATGGCGGATTGTGACGGATGGCTGTCCGTTTCATCCGTTTTTTTTTTGAGGATCCGCCAAAAGTTGCTGTCCGTCACCATCCTCAAAGATTTCAAAACGGAGCTTGCAACAAAACTCTCTCTCTCTCTCTCTCCTTCCCGACCAGCGTTTCCTTTAAATTTCCTCATTTTCAGGATCCTGTGCCATCCGTTCACATCAGTTCAGAACGGATCCGCTTGTCTGCCTTTTTGGCGGATTTGAACTGATGCAAAAAACTGAAGTGTGAAAGAGGCCTAAGCTGTACTACATACAGGGGCTAATGGTGCAGCAGAAGTGTGAACTTTTTGATGCTTTTGTTTAATATTTTCCACTATAGTATATGGAGAGCATAAAAAACGCATGCAAAATTCCAATGAAGTCTCCAATTGTGGAACTGAAGCATTCCTCTACTAAAAAAAATGCATTCGAAAAAACTGCCACAAAAAAATACAATAAAAAGTTTTGATTGCTTTAGTGCGAATACCTATGGAAACAATGCAGCACTTCTGCACGTGTGAACATGGCCCAGGAGAGACTCTGGACAATTTGTACGTTCTACACCAGGTTCACACTTGGGGTTATTTATTTTTTTATCACTACTTACAATTACAGACAAATTAAAAAAAGTGATCTGAGCCAATTATATGGAAAAAATACAATATTATTTAACATTTATTCTGAAGCTATATGAAATAATTCCGACTACAGCAATGGTCTGTGCCCATCACGGGTGATCCGTGTTACCGGGAAGAGAGGAGGAGACATTCCTGGAAGAAGCTGACAATAGATACATCACATTATCTCACGTATGAGGATACAGAATTATACAGGTTTGAAAATATCAAATAGAAAGATTTGCCTGTAAACAGGTAAAAAAGCAAAAACAGTAAATAAAGCAATGACTTGCGCTATTGTACCGGTAAGTTTTTATACATCTCATCCCAATCCAGCTAACCCCTATCCGTACAGTGGCAGCTGGTATTGGATGGTCTGCCATGGGTAACATAACTAGTTCTCCTATATTAGACCCATTGCCATGTTCGTCTTCATGACATCACAGAAGCGTTGTCCACGAGTCATGGAATGTTCCGCAAGAACGGTCAGTGCGAGGCAAGCAGAGATAGAGAGGAGAGCTGAACACTAACCCAGAGCGACTTGTAAATCACTTTTTACTTGTTTTGTTTATTTTTTTTTACTTTTATTTCTTTTTTTTGGGAGTGTTTTCTACCATCCGCACACACTTTTGTGTGTGTGGAGGGGAAGGCAGCCTAATGGCTGCACCCGTAGCTGGAGGAAAGTTCCAACCACGGAGACGTCTCCCACATGCCAGGACATCCCTATACAGTCAGAGGCCTGAACACCACCAAAGGCCAACTGGCTTCACGGGGTATGTGATGGCAGTGCTTTATTATATCGTGTCAATTATTAAATGCCTGTTCAAAACACCAGAAAAGGCAAAGGACCGATATTCCAGACTGAAAAGTCCACCACCATATCCTACAATGCCCGAAATAGGCCGATTCGTACAACCTGCAGCAAACATCAGCGCAGAGCCAGAGGGTATGAAGGAACGCCTGATACTCACCAGAACAGTAGATGAGGAAGAGACAACAGCCACATTGCCCAGGAGCCCATCCCCATGCACCTGGATGGAGCTAACTCCCTCTCAAGCACGTATACTCCTCAGTATGCCTTACGACCATCAACCGCGTATTAAGGTGACTGCTAAACAAGGCTACAATCCTACACCACACCTGCCAGTCAGCTATACCACTGGAAAGATCATGCAAGTAATGCTGATGAGCCCACAGGATGTACAACGTGCCTACAAGAGAGATTTGGGTTTCCTTCCAAGTCCTAGGAAGATCATTCTCCCGAGAAGAGAATTCCGCGGCACTTTGATTTAGCCGGCGGAAAATGTAGTGGCGAGTTGCTTGCAGCAAGCACATACCATCTTCTGCACAGCTGCTTCTTAGACAGATTTTCCGGTTTTGACTATGGCTTGATCAATGGATCATGTTTCTATACTGCCGCCTGCCCTGACCTCTGCTTGTTTAAAGTTATGCATCTACACTGCCGCCTGCCCTGACCTTTGCTTGCTCAATGGATTATGTTTTTGAACTGCCGCCTGCCTTGACCTCTGCTTGCTCAATGGATTATGTTTTTGAACTGCCGCCTACCCTGACCTCTGCTTGCTCAATGGATTATGTTTCTGCACTGCCGCCTGCCTTGACCTCTGCTTGCTCAGTGGATTATGTTTTTGAACTGACGCCTGCCCTGACCTCTGCTTGCTCAATGGATTATGTTTCTGCACTGCCGCCTGCCTGACCTCTGCTTGCTCAATGGATTATGTTTTTGAACTGCCGCCTGCCCTGACCTCAGCTTGCTCAATGGATTATGTTTCTGCACTGCCGCCTGCCCTGACCTCAGCTTGCTCAATGGATTATGCTTCTGCACTGCCGCCTGCCCTGACCTCTGCTTGTTTCCGGTTATTAATCTGTGATACTAATAAAAATGTATATTATTCTGCACTATATGGACTGTGGGTCGTTTTTTTTCTTTGGTTTTATGGTTGTTTCCGGTTATGTTTTTGCACTGCTGCCTGCCCTGACCTCTGCTTGTTTCCGGTTATGTTTCTGCACTGCTGCCTGCCCTGACCTTTTCTGACTACTCATTTGCCTGCTGATTTTGTACTTCTTCCTCAATGCCTGCACTTTTAAGACCCCAGTAGAGCTAATTTATATAAATCCTGCATCCTAACAATGAAGCCGGGTTATAGGGCTTCTGATCACAATGGTAGGATGATGCCTCAATGTGAAGAAGGGTAGCACCAGTTCTTCACCTAACAGTATGGAATGCTTATCTAAAAAAATGAAAAAGGAACAGTACAGTATAGACAAAGGTCCCATAAACTCAACAAGAACAAACCATTAAGAACTTTAAGCATAAACATATGAGACAACAAACCAAGTGGCTCAGAATACCACATCCGACCCAACCAGCAGTTTTGTTGAAGGTATTTTCCTCTGATCTTTCGTTAAGCGGGTACAACATCTCAAATACATTAGACTGGTGTGGGTCTCCAACCATTTAGGAACCCTCAAATCAATAGTACAGGGGTCTTGAATCAGCCACAAAATTGCTTCAGGAAGAATTGGGTGGAGCACTGGTTTCATATGTACCCTGCCGCTCATGTCAAGGTCTATGAAAATAACCAAACTCAAGGCTGAGTACTCAGATCTTATAGGAACCTCCCCAATAGTGAATGGCCATCTGTCCATTCATAGTTCCCCAGGTCTGTAGACAGATGCGGGTTTCACGTCCGGGACCTCTGCCTATCAGACATTTATAGAATATTTTATGGATAACACATAAATGTATGGGAAAACTCCTCTTGTAAATAGTGCGCCTCAAGTTTCTTCTGCTGTTTGCAGTGGAATGTAGTCATCATAGCTAATATGAGGGAAGGATTCCTGAGAGGGGGTATACATCTACTATATCCATATTCTGTGGATATCTACCCTAATAAAGCTTATGGACGGTGAGTGCAGTGATGAGACTGACCCTTTATCAACATGTTCTGTCCCACAAACTAATGTAGTTCACTGCACTGACCGCCGATAGACTTTATTCTCCAAAGACAATTTAAGTTTGTTATATGTATTAAAATACTTTTTTTCCCAGAATTATCTAAGAATTATCGACAAGGAAAATGGACTCAAGATAAAGCTTAGAAACATATATTTCTTTACAGCTCCTGATATAGGTATTGCGGTCTTTAAAAACAGTAGTCCCCAACTTCTGCCTCCTCAGCAAGTTATCCCCTAGCCATTGGTAGATCATAACTTGCTGATTACGGGTGTTTCACTGCCAGGACCCCCACCAATCCTAAGAACAGGGTGTCTGGAACAAGCGGCTGTTAAGAATGCGCAACAACACTTCATTCATTATGGGACAATGATGGGGCTGATATGCTGATGATGGACTATGATGGGGCTGATGTGCTGATGATGGACTATGATGGGGCTGATGTGCTGATGATGGACTATGATGGGGTTGATGTGCTGATGATGGACTATGATGGGGCTGATGTGCTGATGATGAACTATGATTGGGATGATGAAGTCTGCAATAACAGAGCATAGCAGTACAACCCCTTAGCCTGGAGTGCCCTAACAAATAGCTGGGGAGGGTCCGAGCTCACAGTCAGACCTTAGAAGAAGAGTTAATAGTTTTGTTTCTTCTGTCTTAAAGGACAAAAAAGGCTTACAGTATATACTCGCGTATAAGTCGAGATTTTCAGCCCATTTTTTGGGGCTGAAAGTCCCCCTCTCGGCTTATACGCGAGTCATATACCGGGGGTCGGCCAGGGAGGGGGAGCGGGGTGTGTCGGAGATCATACTCACCTCTCCTGGCATGTTTCTGCAGCCCCCCGTGCTTATTCCATCTTCTCGGCGCTGTTCTTCCTGCTTTCAGCGGTCACGTGGTACGCTCATTACCCTCATTAATATGCACATATGTAATGAGCGGCACCACGTGACCGCAGAAAGCAGGAAGAACAGCACTGAGAAGATGGAACAAGCACGGGGGGCTGCAGAGACATGCCAGGAGAGGTGAGTATAACGGGGGGAGCCATATTCACCTGTGCCCCATTCCACCGCTGCGCATCGCTCTGCTGTCTTGCTTCCTCTGGCAGTGACGTTAAGGTCAGAGGGTGCCATGACGTAGTTAGCAGGCGCCCTCTGCCTGAACAGTCACTGCAGAGCCAGCAACGCTGAGGAGCAGCAGCTGCAGCAGTGACAAGGTGAGTATATAGTTTTTTTTTTCATTTTTTTAATTGAGGCTGCGGCAGCAGCATTGTAAGGGGCCACTAATCACTGTGCAGCAATACAAGGGGCCACTCATCACTGTGCAGCATTATAAGGGGCCACTCATCACTGTGCAGCATTATAAGGGGCCACTCATCACTGTGCAGCATTATAAGGGGCCACTCATCACTGTGCAGCATTATAAGGGGCCACTCATCACCTTGCAGCATTATAAGGGGCCACTCATCACCGTGCAGCATAATAAGGGGCCACTAATCACCGTGCAGCATAATAAGGAGCCACTAATCACTGCAGCATTTCAAGGGGCCACTATTCACTGTGCAGCATTATAAGTGGCCACTAATCACTGTGCAGCATTATAAGGGGCCACTCATCACTGTGCAGCATTACAAGGGGCCACTCATCACTGTGCAGCATTACAAGGGGCCACTAATAACTGTGCAGCATTACAAGGGGCCACTAATCACTGTGCAGCATTACAAGGGGCCACTAATCACTGTGCAGCATTACAAGGGGCCACTAATCACTGTGCAGCATTATATGGGGCCAGTAATCACTGTGCAGCATTATATGGGGCCACTCATCACTGTGCTGCATTATAAGAGGCCACTCATCACTGTGCAGCATTATAAGGGGGCCTCTCATCACTGTGCAGCATTATACGGGGCCACTAATCACTGTGCAGCATTACAAAGGGCCACTAATCACCGTGCAGCATAAGGGGCCACTAATCACTGCATTTCAAGGGGCCACTAATCACTGTGTAGCATTATAAGTGGCCACTAATCACCGTGCAGCATTGTAAGGGGCCACTAATCAATGTGCAGCATTATAAGGGGCCACTAATCACTGTGCAGCATTATAAGGGGCCACTAATCACTGTGCAGCATTATAAGGGGCCACTAATCACTGTGCTGCATTATAAGGGGCCACTAATCACTGTGCAGCATTATAAGGGGCCACTAATCACTGTGCAGCATTATAAGGGGCCACTAATCACTGTGCAGCATTATAAGGGGCCACTAATAACTGTGCAGCATTATAAGGGGCCACTAATCATTGTGCAGCATTATAAGGGGCCACTCTCCATGCAGCATTATAAGGGGCCACCAATCACTGTGCAGCATTATATGGGGCATATGTTATTATGGACCATGTTATAGGGCTACCATTATTCACTGTGCAGCATTATTAGGCATATTTTTGTATGGAGCATCTTATGGAACCCATCATGAACTTTATGGAGCATTATATGGGGCCATCATGAACTTTATGGAGCATCTTATGGGGCCCATTTTATTTTTGAAATTTACCAGTAGCTTCGGCATTTTCCACCCTAGGTTTATAGGCGAGTCAATAAGTTTTCCCAGTTTTTTGTGACAAAATTAGGGTGGTCGGCTTATACATGGGACGGCTTATACACGAGTATATACGGACTTCTAAAGAAAATTGCCCCCAAGTTATTTTGAGCGACCCCGCCTGCTGTACCATCCTTGTGATTTACGAGAACGTTTCTCACTTCCTGCTAGGACAGCGGAAACCCAAGGAGTAAAGAGAGAAGGTCCTTATGGCTGCATGGAGTAATGCTGGAAATCTCTAAGTCTGCGGGGACAACAGAGACTTTAGAAGAAGGCAAACCAAGGTTTAGTGCTAGCACTAGTGTGAGAGAAGGTTTATACTACAGGAGAGAAGTGCTGTAACAGGAAAGAACCTAACAAATAAAAAAGATTGTAGACAAACCAGATTTTGCTATCTATTCATGTCATTGCCTTCCATATTACAGAGAAATTTCCCTAAATCCGGTATCTGATAATCCACAATGATGTATATTCAGGGTCGAACTGGGGTGTCTGGGGCCCACCAGGGGAATGGACTCTAGGGCCCCATCCTACAGCTATATGCTAATATCTGTCAGTCGTTATCCCCATTATAGTGGAGCATCGGCTGTAAAACACAGGCGGCTCCTGCACATCTACTGTGCACCCCCATAACTGGGATGTATAATTACGGTAGTTTACATTAATGTGGTTCTTTGGTTAAAACAATTTATCACCGATCCATGGGCTCTATAGGATAGCTGATCGCATACGTCCGACCATTAGAAACTGCACCGACCGGAAGAATGAGAAAGTTTTATCGTTGATAGGACACTTATCCCCATTTTAAAATGGAGCAGCAGGTTAGATATCTGACCGAAGCTTCATTCATTCTCTTTGGAGCTTCTATAAAAATACAAGTGCAGCCACTGAGGGAATGAATGGATCAGTGGTCAAGTCGGACATGCCACTCCAGTCTAATGGGGATAAAAAGTTCCACATTTTGCTGAATGGGTCCAAGTAGTTAGACCCCCCCAATCAATACGTTATCACTTGTCCTGTGAATAGGAGATTACGTTTTTCCACAGGAAACCCCTGTAAGTGCATCTCTGCCGCTGTTTACAAAGTATTTAATCTCTAATGGAAATAAAGAATATTCTCCTAATTAATATCAGAGAAGACTAATGACCGTCAAACACAACACAATCCACTGTACCAAGACCAATAATACCACAAACAGGGGAGAAATACCACCACACCATGACCGGACCACATAGTACCCGCATCATATCACATAAAAGGCACAAATACAACCACACCATGACCAGACCACATATTACCACCACATAGTGACCGAATAATATGACATATTACCAGCATATAGGGACCAAATAATAATTCATACACGGAGAAATACTTCCACACTGTGAACAGTCCACAAATTACCACCACTTATTGATGGAATACTACAGTACTGATTATGAATACAAACCACAATAATAACAACACTGTTATTACCACCAGTGACATTATACACAGTACCTCTGTATATAGTGTCAGTGTACAGGTAATACAGTGATTACCAGTGACATTATACACAGGAGCTCAGTGATCACTGGCAACATTATTGTCAAGGTTTGCTCAGCTTGTGGGATTAGGTAGTTCAGAGGTTAATGTGGATGGCCTCACTCTGAGATTCTGGGAGGCTTTTTAAAGCCTCATTGTGGGCTCATTCCTCATCGTTTATACTCAGACCCTTGGCCGAGTGTGTGTGACCCTGGTGTGCTTTGTGACTGTAATACTTTATGCTTGTTTGGTTTTGATCTGGTTCTGTCCCTGTTACGAGTTCTGCCTGTCCCTCTTGTACTGCGTTGCTATCTCTGTGTATGACTCATTGCCTATGACCTGACTATTCTCTGATTGCCCCTCTTGTACTGTGCAGCTATCTCCATGTATGACTCATTGCTTACGTTCTGACTACTCTCTGCTCGCCCCTCTGGTATCGCGCCGCCCTCTCCATGTATGACCGCCCGTTTGTCTGACCTGAGTTCCCCTCGCCTCTACTCCAGGATTCCTGTAGTAGAGTCCTACAATCATCTTCAGAAGTGGGACACTAAGCCCCGCCCCCTGTGGTCACATGATCGTAGGTCCTTGTACTTCTTACTACCTTCAGCATCGCAGGTCCCGTCTGCCTCAACTTTCCCTGCAGTATCGGACCCCGGGCCCTCCCGCAATAGGGGTGAGTCACGCTGCTCAGCCGTGGCAGTTCGCCGACGCTGACAGGATCCTGATATTTATACACAGAAGATCTGCATACAGTGTCAGTGTAATACAGTGACCACCAGTGAAATTATACACAGGAGCTTTTGGAAGTGCATTGAGCAGCAGGGTGGTTTGCTGGTGAAGGGAAAAAAAATCTCTTTAAATCTTCTGCCTGAGCGAGTGTAAGCGAGCTGAGTGTGACCTGAGCGTAAGTGCGAACGGTGGTAAGTGTGTGACTTGTGATTCAGTGACTTTGGATTCAGGGAGTTTGCAAAGGAGGTATTACTGAATTGCTGTTATATTTTATTAATACTTTTTATTTATTTTTACTTAGCTTTTCTGTCTGGTGCAATCCCCATTAGGAATGTGCTCCACTATTGCCAATGCCATCCAGTGTACGTCTTGCCGCATGTACGCAATCCTTGACCAGCCAGTCGAGGGTGCATACTGCTGTGCGAGATGTGAGCACATTGTGCATTTGGAAGCCCAGATACTGGATTTAAATGTGCAGCTGGCAACACTGAGATCAATAGACAATATGGAAAGGAGACTTCTACTCACTGAGCAGACGCTCAATGAGATAGATGAGGGGGGGATGCTAGGTTGGAGCTGCAGGACAGTGAAGCAGTAAGATGGGTGACAGTTAGAAGGTGGGGTAGACAGAAGAGTGCCAGGGAGGCTAGTCCTGATCTGGCACAACCCAATAAGTTTGCCAAGTTGGCAGATGAGGGGAGTGTCAGTGCAGGGGTAGCACTGCTGCAGCAAGGCATGTCCTCTGAAAGCCAGAGGAGTATATGCTCCAGTAAGGGGAGAAATAGGAGAGCAGGGCAGGCCAGACAGGTGCTGGTAGTGGGGGACTCAATTATTAGGGGAACAGATAGGGCAATCTGTCACAAAGAAAGGGATCGTCGAACGGTGTGCTGCCTATCTGGCGCGCAAGTCTGACACATCGCTGACCGGGTTGACAGATTACTGGGAGGGGCTGGTGAGGATCCAGCGGTCATGGTGCACATTGGTACAAATGACACAGAGGTAGGTGGAAGGTCCTTAAAGATGATTTCAGGGAATTAGGCTGCAATCTTAAGGCAAGGACCTCCAAGGTGGTATTTTTGGAAATATTTCCTGTACCACGTGCCACGCCAGAGAGGAGATTAGGGAAGTTAATAAGTGGTTCAAGAATTAGTGTAGGAAGGAGGGGTTTGGGTTCCTGGAGAACTGGGCCGACTTCTCAGTTGGCTACAGGTTCTACGCTAGGGACGGGCTGCACCTCAATGGGGAGGGTGCAGCTGTGCTGGGGAAAAAAATGGCTAGAAGGGTGGAGGAGTGTTTAAACTTGGAACTAGGGGAGGGTATTCATTTTATAAGAGGGGAAGACTGTGTAGATAGAGACCTGGGCACAAATAATGAAATTGGGGGTGGTAGTGGCATGGGGGGTGAGGTTAGAACAGTTAATAATTTAAGAAATAGAGGTACAGACATACATAAAGTGCATGTATACAAATGCCAGAAGCCTCGCCAACAAAATGGAGGACTTAGAATTAATTTTGTTGGAAGATAAGGTATATTGCACCCCCTCATAGGGTATAAGGCTGCCCCCTCATAGGGTATAATGCTTCTCCCCCCTCATAGGGTATAATGCACCCCCTCATAGGGTATAACACTAGATAGATAGATAGATAGATAGATAGATAGATAGATAGATAGATAGATATGTGATAATTAGATGTATAGATAGATAATAGATAGATAGATCTATGGATAGACAGATAGAAATAAAGATATAAAGATAATAGATAGTGAAAGATATAGGTAGCTACAGAGATAGATAGACCTAGATAGATATAGATAGATAAATAGATAGATAGGGGATAAATAGATATATGGATAGATAGATAGATAGATATAAAGATAATAGAAAGTGATAGCTATAGATAGGTATATAGATAGATAGATAGATAGATAGATAGGGGATAAATAGATAGATCTATGGATACATGATATATAGATGGATAGATATAAAGATAATAGATAGAGATAGATATAGATAGGTATAGAGATAGATGGATATAGACTATTTATATCTATCTATATCTACCTCTATATCTATCTATCTATCTATATCTATCTCTATATCTAAGATAGAGACAGATAGATATAGAGATAGAGATATAGATATACAGATAGAAATAGATAGATATAGAGATATATAGATATAGAGACAGATAGATATAGAGATAGATATAGATAGATATAGAGATATATAAAAAACAAACCACAATACTCACCTCTCCTCCTGCTCCCACGCTGATGACGGCTTCAGTGTCAGCAGCTGACCCGTCTGCCAGACACACAGCGGGTGCGCGATGAAGTGACGTCATCGCGCATCGGCTGTGAGTCAGGAGCAGAGGGGACTGATGGGAGAGAGATGCTCTCTCTTCCACTGCAATTGAGCGCGGCGCCGGCTGCCTAGGTTGGGGAGCGGGGCCCCGGGGTGAGTGGAGGCCGAGAGTGAATGAATATTCATTTCTCTTTAGTAGTGGGGACAGTGGCTCCTGCCTCCTGACACCCGCTGCTGCTCCGCTGGCAGGGCCCCCATAGCAGCTGTGTGGCACTGGCTGGGGGCCCCTGGAGCAGTGGGGGCCCTAGGCAACTGCTGTCCCTGTATACCAGTAGAGGTGCCAGGGCCCACCAGATGCCAGGGCCCACCGGAGAATCAGTCCGACGCTACCTGTCTGTATATATAATGTCAGTGTACAAGTAATAGAATGATCACTGGAAACATACACAGGAGTTCTGTATATAGTGTATAGTATACAGGTAATACAGTGACTCACCAGTAACATTATACACAGGAGCTCTGCATATAGTCAGCGTACAGGTAATACAAGGATCACCAGTGACATTATACACAGGAGCTCTGTATATACTATATAATGTAAGTGTCCAGGTAAATCACTGACTTACCAGTGACCTCTGTATTTGTAGCGATTCATCTTCGCTTTTCTTCCTCTTCCAGCCAGGACACGTTTGCTGCAGAAAATAACACACTATACTTGATCACTTCTAGACCACATTCCCCACTTTCCCCCCCGACTTCTACACTTTATGTGTAAAGGTCAGCCAGGGCAGTAGTCGTGGCTGAGTATTTCGGGTTCGGGCATTGTATACCCTGACCTCCCTCTACAGGAAAACGGTACCTCTTCTCTTGCATGGTACGGTGAATACTCACCGTGCCGTCAGCGTCCCCTTTGCTACGCCGACTTGATGCTGATCCTTGATCCCAATGAATAGAGACACAGTCCAGGGCAACTCTTAACTGAGCAAATTTATTTTCTTCAGGACACAGCACATCCACATAGTTTCCAGCATTTTCATCACAGTAAAGACAGCACATTACTTCATCTTTCCCTTCACTGTTCCTTGCAGTGTTTCCGTTTGACGAAGCGTCTCAGATGGCTCCTCAGTGTCCTCCCTGTATAGCGTCACCACGGTGAAGCGCTCTCCAGCATGTTTCGCCCCGGACATCAGAGATTCAGCCCACGTAGCTTTCCACCACATTCTGGAGTGACCTGCCCGTACCCTTTTACGGTAACCTTCAATCTTCCTCTGTTTACTTACACTCTTTTCCACTTTATTGCTGATTCTGCAGTACCGTGTTCTTCTCTAGATGGCTGGGCATCAGCTTTAACATCACGGGGTAGTTAGGCAGCTCAGGCATATAGCCCACCCGAGCACAAAGGGGTCAGGCCTCTGACTGCCTGAAACTGGAAGACCATCCTGGCTTATTCTCCAGCTATCCCCTCCTACAGTTAACTCCTATATGTCCTACAGCTACATCTACTGTGCAATGAGCTCAGTGCCCCATCTAGTGACCATAGCCCAGACTGCACTGTCCCTACCAAGTACAAGGTGCAGAAACATAGCTTATGCTATATAAATAATACAGCAACATGAAATATACGATAATGCGCAACAATGGTATAACATATATATAAATATATATACAAGAACAACAGCAACATGGGGGTTTAAAGGGGTAAGACTCTCAACCCCTTACACATGTCTACATATTGATATTAGTCATGTATTATACTACAGCACAGGCACCATTTTGATGAATGCAAACCTTTTTTTTGTAACCCCACAAACACCCGGAGCACCAGAATCTCAATAACTGAAATTTACAAATACAGATTACACAACAACCACAAGATGCATTTCATCACCCAGGTCACCTCATTTTAATCAGTATAACAGCGTAGACCTGACACTGTCTGTACTTTACTGTTCACAATCCTGCTGATAGGATCCCTTTAAATCTAAATTTTAATAAGTTTGTTCTTTTCTGCGCTAAACGTCCCCCAAACCCTGAGGACGGCGAGTATACCTTGGTTGTGTTTTGCTGTATGTGTATACAAAAGTAAAAGAAGAGCACCTATCAGGGGCTCAGAAAAGCTGGGTGGCATGTGTGCTAGTGTGTGACCCAGCGCAGGTGTCTCACTGGCCTATCAAAACAGTGACCGATAGCAGCAAACAGTGTGATGTGGATGTGAGAACTGTCTGCGGGGTGCGCTTAGGTGAGTGGACAAAAGAATATGGGAGGTTCACCTTTATAGTAACATCCCAGGGCAGGTGTGTCGTGAGCAAGTGGTGTTCAAGAAATATTGGTGGCAGTGGTTGTGACTTATCCTGACACACAATGTACAGGGAAATGGGAAAATTGTGAAAAAAAAGGCAATTCTGACCTTAATTATGTTTACGGCGTACATTATGTGGTAAAAATGACCATGTAATATGATTCTCCTCATCAGTATGATTACAGAGATACTAAACGTGCCCAGATTTTTAAATTATTTTAGTGGTAGAAAAAAAATCAAGACTTTGAAATAAAAAATATGTTGGAGTTTGTGTTGCCATTTTCCGAGACCCGTAGTTTTACTTTTTCGTTCAATAGAGCTATGAGAGGGATTATTTTTTCATAAGGCGAGACGTTATTATGGATATTACTTTGGGATAGATATGACATTTTAGTTGCTTGTTACGTATTTTAAGTGGTATTGCAGCGACCAAAAAATACCGCAATGTTGGCGTTTTTAAATTTTTTGTGTTTACCAATTGGGTTAATTATTTTTATATTTTGATAGCTCGGACTTTGCTGGATGTGGCGATATCACTTGACATTTTTTTTTATGTTCATTTTCAATGGAGGAAAATTGAACTTTTATGAGTTTTTTTTTCAGATTTGTTTAAATCTTTTTTTGTTGTTTTACTTTTCTTTTCACTTCATTTATCGCTCCCTAAGGCCCCTTTCACACTTCAGTTTTTTGCAATCAGTCACAATCCGTCAGGTTTTGACAAAAACGGATCCTCAATTTTTTTTGGAGGATCCGTTTTTTCCCCATTGACTTGCATTAATGGCGGATTGTGACGGATGGCTGTCCGTTTCATCCGTTTTTTTTTTGAGGATCCGCCAAAAGTTGCTGTCCGTCACCATCCTCAAAGATTTCAAAACGGAGCTTGCAACAAAACTCTCTCTCTCTCTCCTTCCCGACCAGCATTTCCTTTAAATTTCCTCATTTTCAGGATCCTGTGCCATCCGTTCACATCAGTTCAGAACGGATCCGCTTGTCTGCCTTTTTGGCGGATTTGAACTGATGCAAAAAACTGAAGTGTGAAAGAGGCCTAAGCTGTACTACATACAGGGGCTAATGGTGCAGCAGAAGTGTGAACTTTTTGATGCTTTTGTTTAATATTTTCCACTATAGTATATGGAGAGCATAAAAAACGCATGCAAAATTCCAATGAAGTCTCCAATTGTGGAACTGAAGCATTCCTCTACTAAAAAAAATGCATTCGAAAAAACTGCCACAAAAAAATACAATAAAAAGTTTTGATTGCTTTAGTGCGAATACCTATGGAAACAATGCAGCACTTCTGCACGTGTGAACATGGCCCAGGAGAGACTCTGGACAATTTGTACGTTCTACACCAGGTTCACACTTGGGGTTATTTATTTTTTTATCACTACTTAGAATTACAGACAAATTAAAAAAAGTGATCTGAGCCAATTATATGGAAAAAATACAATATTATTTAACATTTATTCTGAAGCTATATGAAATAATTCCGACTACAGCAATGGTCTGTGCCCATCACGGGTGATCCGTGTTACCGGGAAGAGAGGAGGAGACATTCCTAGAAGGAGCTGACAATAGATACATCACATTATCTCACATATGAGGATACAGAATTATACAGGTTTGAAAATATCAAATAGAAAGATTTGCCTGTAAACAGGTAAAAAAGCAAAAACAGTAAATAAAGCAATGACTTGCGCTCTTGTACCGGTAAGTTTTTATACATCTCATCCCAATCCAGCTAACCCCTATCCGTACAGTGGCAGCTGGTATTGGATGGTCTGCCATGGGTAACATAACTAGTTCTCCTATATTAGACCCATTGCCATGTTCGTCTTTATGACATCACAGAAGCGTTGTCCACGAGTCATGGAATGTTCCGCAAGAACGGTCAGTGCGAGGCAAGCAGAGATAGAGAGGAGAGCTGAACACTAACCCAGAGCGACTTGTAAATCACTTTTTACTTGTTTTGTTTATTTTTTTACTTTTATTTCTTTTTTTTGGGAGTGTTTTCTACCATCCGCACACACTTTTGTGTGTGTGGAGGGGAAGGCAGCCTAATGGCTGCACCCGTAGCTGGAGGAAAGTTCCAACCACGGAGACGTCTCCCACATGCCAGGACATCCCTATACAGTCAGAGGCCTGAACACCACCAAAGGCCAACTGGCTTCACGGGGTATGTGATGGCAGTGCTTTATTATATCGTGTCAATTATTAAATGCCTGTTCAAAACACCAGAAAAGGCAAAGGACCGATATTCCAGACTGAAAAGTCCACCACCATATCCTACAATGCCCGAAATAGGCCGATTCGTGCAACCTGCAGCAAACATCAGCGCAGAGCCAGAGGGTATGAAGGAACGCCTGATACTCACCAGAACAGTAGATGAGGAAGAGACAACAGCCACATTGCCCAGGAGCCCATCCCCATGCACCTGGATGGAGCTAACTCCCTCTCAAGCACGTATACTCCTCAGTATGCCTTACGACTATCAACCGCGTATTAAGGTGACTGCTAAACAAGGCTACAATCCTACACCACACCTGCCAGTCAGCTATACCACTGGAAAGATCATGCAAGTAATGCTGATGAGCCCACAGGATGTACAACGTGCCTACAAGAGAGATTTGGGTTTCCTTCCAAGTCCTAGGAAGATCATTCTCCCGAGAAGAGAATTCCGCGGCACTTTCATTTAGCCGGCGGAAAATGTAGTGGCGAGTTGCTTGCAGCAAGCACATACCATCTTCTGCACAGCTGCTTCTTAGACAGATTTTCCGGTTTTGACTATGGCTTGATGAATGGATCATGTTTCCATACTGCCGCCTGCCCTGACCTCTGCTTGTTTAAATTTATGCATCTACACTGCCGCCTGCCCTGACCTTTGCTTGCTCAATGGATTATGTTTTTGAACTGCCGCCTGCCTGACCTCTGCTTGCTCAATGGATTGTTTCTGCACTGCCGCCTGCCTTGACCTCTGCTTGCTCAATGGATTATGTTTTTGAACTGCCGCCTACCCTGACCTCTGCTTGCTCAATGGATTATGTTTCTGCACTGCCGCCTGCCTTGACCTCTGCTTGCTCAGTGGATTATGTTTTTGAACTGCCGCCTGCCCTGACCTCTGCTTGCTCAATGGATTATGTTTTTGAACTGCCGCCTGCCCTGACCTCAGCTTGCTCAATGGATTATGTTTCTGCACTGCCGCCTGCCCTGACCTCAGCTTGCTCAATGGATTATGCTTCTGCACTGCCGCCTGCCCTGACCTCTGCTTGTTTCCGGTTATTAATCTGTGATACTAATAAAAATGTATATTATTCTGCACTATATGGACTGTGGGTCGTTTTTTTTCTTTGGTTTTATGGTTGTTTCCGGTTATGTTTTTGCACTGCTGCCTGCCCTGACCTCTGCTTGTTTCCGGTTATGTTTCTGCACTGCTGCCTGCCCTGACCTTTGCTTGTTTCTGACTACTCATTTGCCTGCTGATTTTGTACTTCTTCCTCAATGCCTGCACTTTTAAGACCCCAGTAGAGCTAATTTATATAAATCCTGCATCCTAACAATGAAGCCGGGTTATAGGGCTTCTGATCACAATGGTAGGATGATGCCTCAATGTGAAGAAGGGTAGCACCAGTTCTTCACCTAACAGTATGGAATGCTTATCTAAAAAAATGAAAAAGGAACAGTACAGTATAGACAAAGGTCCCATAAACTCAACAAGAACAAACCATTAAGAACTTTAAGCATAAACATATGAGACAACAAACCAAGTGGCTCAGAATACCACATCCGACCCAACCAGCAGTTTTGTTGAAGGTATTTTCCTCTGATCTTTCGTTAAGAGGGTACAACATCTCAAATACATTAGACTGGTGTGGGTCTCCAACCATTTAGGAACCCTCAAATCAATAGTACAGGGGTCTTGAATCAGCCACAAAATTGCTTCAGGAAGAATTGGGTGGAGCACTGGTTTCATATGTACCCTGCCGCTCATGTCAAGGTCTCTGAAAATAACCAAACACAAGGCTGAGTACTCAGATCTTATAGGAACCTCCCCAATAGTGAATGGCCATCTGTCCATTCATAGTTCCCCAGGTCTGTAGACAGATGCGGGTTTCACGTCCGGGACCTCTGCCTATCAGACATTTATAGAATATTTTATGGATAACACATAAATGTATGGGAAAACTCCTCTTGTAAATAGTGCGCCTCAAGTTTCTTCTGCTGTTTGCAGTGGAATGTAGTCATCATAGCTAATATGAGGGAAGGATTCCTGAGAGGGGGTATACATCTACTATATCCATATTCTGTGGATATCTACCCTAATAAAGCTTATGGACGGTGAGTGCAGTGATGAGACCGACCCTTTATCAACATGTTCTGTCCCACAAACTAATGTAGTACACTGCACTGACCGCCGATAGACTTTATTCTCCAAAGACAATTTAAGTTTGTTATATGTATTAAAATACTTTTTTTCCCAGAATTATCTAAGAATTATCGACAAGGAAAATGGACTCAAGATAAAGCTTAGAAACATATATTTCTTTACAGCTCCTGATATAGGTATTGCGGTTTTTAAAAACAGTAGTCCCCAACTTCTGCCTCCTCAGCAAGTTATCCCCTAGCCATTGGTAGATCATAACTTGCTGATTACGGGTGTTTCACTGCCAGGACCCCCACCAATCCTAAGAACAGGGTGTCTGGAACAAGCGGCTGTTAAGAATGCGCAACAACACTTCTTTCATTATGGGACAATGATGGGGCTGATATGCTGATGATGGACTATGATGGGGCTGATGTGCTGATGATGGACTATGATGGGGCTGATGTGCTGATGATGGACTATGATGGGGTTGATGTGCTGATGATGGACTATGATGGGGCTGATGTGCTGATGATGAACTATGATTGGGATGATGAAGTCTGCAATAACAGAGCATAGCAGTACAACCCCTTAGCCTGGAGTGCCCTAACAAATAGCTGGGGAGGGTCCGAGCTCACAGTCAGACCTTAGAAGAAGAGTTAAGTTTTGTTTCTTCTATCTTAAAGGAAAAAAAAGGCTTACAGTATATAATCGCGTATAAGTCGAGATTTTCAGCCCATTTTTTGGGGCTGAAAGTCCCCCTCTCGGCTTATACGCGAGTCATATACCGGGGGTCGGCCAGGGAGGGGGAGCGGGGGGTGTCGGAGATCATACTCACCTCTCCTGGCATGTTTCTGCAGCCCCCCGTGCTTATTCCATCTTCTCGGCGCTGTTCTTCCTGCTTTCAGCGGTCACGTGGTACGCTCATTACCCTCATTAATATGCACATATATAATGAGCGGCACCACGTGACCGCAGAAAGCAGGAAGAACAGCACTGAGAAGATGGAACAAGCACGGGGGGCTGCAGAGACATGCCAGGAGAGGTGAGTATAACGGGGGGAGCCATATTCACCTGTGCCCCATTCCACCGCTGCGCATCGCTCTGCTGTCTTGCTTCCTCTGGCAGTGACGTTAAGGTCAGAGGGTGCCATGACGTAGTTAGCAGGCGCCCTCTGCCTGAACAGTCACTGCAGAGCCAGCAACGCTGAGGAGCAGCAGCTGCAGCAGTGACAAGGTGAGTATATAGTTTTTTTTTTTCTTTTTTTTAATTGAGGCGGCGGCAGCAGCATTGTAAGGGGCCACTAATCACTGTGCAGCAATACAAGGGGCCACTCATCACTGTGCAGCATTATAAGGGGCCACTCATCACTGTGCAGCATTATAAGGGGCCATTCATCACCGTGCAGCATAATAAGGGGCCATTCATCACCGTGCAGCATAATAAGGGGCCACTAATCACCGTGCAGCATAATAAGGAGCCACTAATCACTGCAGCATTTCAAGGGGCCACTATTCACTGTGCAGCATTATAAGGGGCCACTAATCACTGTGCAGCATTATAAAGGGCCACTCATCACTGTGCAGCATTACAAGGGGCCACTCATCACTGTGCAGCATTACAAGGGTGCCACTAATCACTGTGCAGCATTACAAGGGGCCACTAATCACTGTGCAGCATTACAAGGGGCCACTAATCACTGTGCAGCATTACAAGGGGCCACTAATCACTGTGCAGCATTATATGGGGCCAGTAATCACTGGGCAGCATTATATGGGGCCACTCATCAATGTGCTGCATTATAAGAGGCCACTCATCACTGTGCAGCATTATAAGGGGGCCTTCTCATCACTGTACAGCATTATACGGGGCCTCTCATCACTGTGCAGCATTATACGGGGCCACTAATCACCGTGCAGCATAATAAGGGGCCACTAATCACTGCAGCATTTCAAGGGGCCACTAATCACTGTGCAGCATTATAAGTGGCCACTAACCAACGTGCAGCATTGTAAGGGGCCACTAATCAATGTGCAGCATTATAAGGGGCCACTAATCACTGTGCACCATTATAAGGGGCCACTAATCACTGTGCACCATTATAAGGGGCCACTAATCAATGTGCAGCATTATAAGGGGCCACTAATCATTGTGCAGCATTATAAGGGGCCACTCTCCATGCAGCATTTTAAGGGGCCACTAATCACTGTGCAGCATTATAAGGGGCCACCAATCACTGTGCAGCATTATATGGGGCATATGTTATTATGGACCATGTTATAGGGCTACCATTATTCACTGTGCAGCATTATTAGGCATATTTTTGTATGGAGCATCTTATGGAACCCATCATGAACTTTATGGAGCATTATATGGGGCCATCATGAACTTTATGGAGCATCTTATGGGGCCCATTTTATTTTTGAAATTTACCAGTAGCTTCGGCATTTTCCACCCTAGGTTTATAGGCGAGTCAATAAGTTTTCCCAGTTTTTTGTGACAAAATTAGGGTGGTCGGCTTATACATGGGTCGGCTTATACACGAGTATATACGGACTTCTAAAGAAAATTGCCCCCAAGTTATTTTGAGCGACCCCGCCTGCTGTACCATCCTTGTGATTTACGAGAACGTTTCTCACTTCCTGCTAGGACAGCGGAAACCCAAGGAGTAAAGAGAGAAGGTCCTTATGGCTGCATGGAGTAATGCTGGAAATCTCTAAGTCTGCGGGGACAACAGAGACTTTAGAAGAAGGCAAACCAAGGTTTAGTGCTAGCACTAGTGTGAGAGAAGGCTTATACTACAGGACAGAAGTGCTGTAACAGGAAAGAACCTAACAAATAAAAAAGATTGTAGACAAACCAGATTTTGCTATCTATTCATGTCATTGCCTTCCATATTACAGAGAAATTTCCCTAAATCCGGTATCTGATAATCCACAATGATGTATATTCAGGTTTGAACTGGGGTGTCTGGGGCCCACCAGGGGAATGGACTCTAGGGCCCCATCCTACAGCTATATGCTAATATCTGTCAGTCGTTATCCCCATTATAGTGGAGCATCGGCTGTAAAACACAGGCGGCTCCTGCACATCTACTGTGCACCCCCATAACTGGGATGTATAATTACGGTAGTTTACATTAATGTGGTTCTTTGGTTAAAACAATTTATCACCGATCCATGGGCTCTATAGGATAGCTGATCGCATACGTCCGACCATTAGAAACTGCACCGACCGGAAGAATGAGAAAGTTTTATCGTTGATAGGACACTTATCCCCATTTTAAAATGGAGCAGCAGGTTAGATATCTGACCGAAGCTTCATTCATTCTCTTTGGAGCTTCTATAAAAATACAAGTGCAGCCACTGAGGGAATGAATGGATCAGTGGTCAAGTCGGACATGCCACTCCAGTCTAATGGGGATAAAAAGTTCCACATTTTGCTGAATGGGTCTAAGTAGTTAGACCCCCCCAATCAATACGTTATCACTTGTCCTGTGAATAGGAGATTACGTTTTTCCACAGGAAACCCCTGTAAGTGCATCTCTGCCGCTGTTTACAAAGTATTTAATCTCTAATGGAAATAAAGAATATTCTCCTAATTAATATCAGAGAAGACTAATGACCGTCAAACACAACACAATCCACTGTACCAAGACCAATAATACCACATACAGGGGAGAAATACCACCACACCATGACCAGACCACATAGTACCCGCATCATATCACATAAAAGGCACAAATACAACCACACCATGATCAGACCACATATTACCACCACATAGTGACCGAATAATATGACATATTACCAGCATATAGGGACCAAATAATAATTCATACACGGAGAAATACTTCCACACTGTGAACAGTCCACAAATTACCACCACTTATTGATGGACTACAGTACTGATTATGAATACAAACCACAATAATAACAACACTGTTATTACCACCAGTGACATTATACACAGTACCTCTGTATATAGTGTCAGTGTACAGGTAATACAGTGATTACCAGTGACATTATACACAGGAGCTCAGTGATCACTGGCAACATTATTGTCAAGGTTTGCTCAGCTTGTGGGATTAGGTAGTTCAGAGGTTAATGTGGATGGCCTCACTCTGAGATTCTGGGAGGCTTTTTAAAGCCTCATTGTGGGCTCATTCCTCATCGTTTATACTCAGACCCTTGGCCGAGTGTGTGTGACCCTGGTGTGCTTTGTGACTGTAATACTTTATGCTTGTTTGGTTTTGATCTGGTTCTGTCCCTGTTACGAGTTCTGCCTGTCCCTCTTGTACTGCGTTGCTATCTCTGTGTATGACTCATTGCCTATGACCTGACTATTCTCTGATTGCCCCTCTTGTACTGTGCAGCTATCTCCATGTATGACTCATTGCTTACGTTCTGATTACTCTCTGCTCGCCCCTCTGGTATCGCGCCGCCCTCTTCATGTATGACCGCCCGTTTGTCTGACCTGAGTTCCCCTCGCCTCTACTCCAGGATTCCTGTAGTAGAGTCCTACAATCATCTTCAGAAGTGGGACACTAAGCCCCGCCCCCTGTGGTCACATGATCGTAGGTCCTTGTACTTCTTACTACCTTCAGCATCGCAGGTCCCGTCTGCCTCAACTTTCCCTGCAGTATCGGACCCCGGGCCCTCCCGCAGTAGGGGTGAGTCACGCTGCTCAGCCGTGGCAGTTCGCCGACGCTGACAGGATCCTGATATTTATACACAGAAGATCTGCATACAGTGTCAGTGTAATACAGTGACCACCAGTGAAATTATACACAGGAGCTTTTGGAAGTGCATTGAGCAGCAGGGTGGTTTGCTGGTGAAGGGAAAAAAAATCTCTTTAAATCTTCTGCCTGAGCGAGTGTAAACGAGCTGAGTGTGACCTGAGCGTAAGTGCGAACGGTGGTAAGTGTGTGACTTGTGATTCAGTGACTTTGGATTCAGGGAGTTTGCAAAGGAGGTATTACTGAATTGCTGTTATATTTTATTAATACTTTTTATTTATTTTTACTTATCTTTTCTGTCTGGTGCAATCCCCATTAGGAATGTGCTCCACTATTGCCAATGCCATCCAGTGTACGTCTTGCCGCATGTACGCAATCCTTGACCAGCCAGTCGAGGGTGCATACTGCTGTGCGAGATGTGAGCACATTGTGCATTTGGAAGCCCAGATACTGGATTTAAATGTGCAGCTGGCAACACTGAGATCAATAGACAATATGGAAAGGAGACTTCTACTCACTGAACAGATGCTCAATGAGATAGATGAGGGGGGATGCTAGGTTGGAGCTGCAGGACAGTGAAGCAGTAAGATGGGTGACAGTTAGAAGGTGGGGTAGACAGAAGAGTGCCAGGGAGGCTAGTCCTGATCTGGCACAACCCAATAAGTTTGCCAAGTTGGCAGATGAGGGGAGTGTCAGTGCAGGGGTAGCACTGCTGCAGCAAGGCATGTCCTCTGAAAGCCAGAGGAGTATATGCTCCAGTAAGGGGAGAAATAGGAGAGCAGGGCAGGCCAGACAGGTGCTGGTAGTGGGGGACTCAATTATTAGGGGAACAGATAGGGCAATCTGTCACAAAGAAAGGGATCGTCGAACGGTGTGCTGCCTATCTGGCGCGCAAGTCTGACACATCGCTGACCGGGTTGACAGATTACTGGGAGGGGCTGATGAGGATCCAGCGGTCATGGTGCACATTGGTACAAATGACACAGAGGTAGGTGGAAGGTCCTTAAAGATGATTTCAGGGAATTAGGCTGCAATCTTAAGGCAAGGACCTCCAAGGTGGTATTTTTGGAAATATTTCCTGTACCACGTGCCACGCCAGAGAGGAGATTAGGGAAGTTAATAAGTGGTTCAAGAATTAGTGTAGGAAGGAGGGGTTTGGGTTCCTGGAGAACTGGGCCGACTTCTCAGTTGGCTACAGGTTCTACGCTAGGGACGGGCTGCACCTCAATGGGGAGGGTGCAGCTGTGCTGGGGGAAAAAATGGCTAGAAGGGTGGAGGAGTGTTTAAACTTGGAACTAGGGGAGGGTATTCATTTTATAAGAGGGGAAGACTGTGCAGATAGAGACCTGGGCACAAATAATGAAATTGGGGGTGGTAGTGGCATGGGGGGTGAGGTTAGAACAGTTAATAATTTAAGAAATAGAGGTACAGACATACATAAAGTGCATGTATACAAATGCCAGAAGCCTCGCCAACAAAATGGAGGACTTAGAATTAATTTTGTTGGAAGATAAGGTATATTGCACCCCCTCATAGGGTATAAGGCTGCCCCCTCACAGGGTATAATGCTTCCCCCCCTCATAGGGTATAATGCACCCCCTCATAGGGTATAATGCTGCCCCCTCATAGGGTATAACACTAGATAGATAGATATGTGATAATTAGATGTATAGATAGATAATAGATAGATAGATCTATGGATAGATAGATAGATATAAAGATATAAAGATAATAGATAGTGAAAGATATAGGTAGCTATAGAGATAGATAGACCTAGATAGATATAGATAGATAAATAGATAGATAGGGGATAAATAGATATATGGATAGATAGATATAAAGATAATAGATAGTGATAGCTATAGATAGGTATATAGATAGATAGGGGATAAATAGATAGATCTATGGATAGATGATATATAGATGGATAGATAGATATAAAGATAATAGATAGAGATAGATATAGATAGGTATAGAGATAGATGGATATAGACTATTTATATCTATCTATATCTACCTCTATATCTATCTATCTATATCTATCTCTATCTCTATATCTAAGATAGAGACAGATAGATATAGAGATAGAGATATAGATATACAGATAGAAATAGATAGATATAGAGATATATAGATATAGAGACAGATAGATATAGAGATAGATATAGATAGATATAGAGATATATAAAAAACAAACCACAATACTCACCTCTCCTCCTGCTCCCACGCTGATGACGGCTTCAGTGTCAGCAGCTGACCCGTCTGCCAGACACACAGCGGGTGCGCGATGAAGTGACGTCATCGCGCATCAGCTGTGAGTCAGGAGCAGAGGGGACTGATGGGAGAGAGATGCTCTCTCTTCCACTGCAATTGAGCGCGGCGCCGGCTGCCTAGGTTGGGGAGTGGGGCCCCGGGGTGAGTGGAGGCCGAGAGTGAAATGATATTCACTGCTGAAGCAGTGAATATTCATTTCTCTTTAGTAGTGGGGACAGTGGCTCCTGCCTCCTGACACCCGCTGCTGCTCCGCTGGCAGGGCCCCCATAGCAGCTGTGTGGCACTGGCTGGGGGCCCCTGGAGCAGTGGGGGCCCTAGGCAACTGCTGTCCCTGTATACCAGAAGAGGTGCCAGGGCCCACCAGATGCCAGGGCCCACCGGAGAATCAGTCCGACGCTACCTGTCTGTATATATAATGTCAGTGTACAAGTAATAGAATGATCACTGGAGACATACACATGAGTTCTGTATATAGTGTATAGTGTACAGGTAATACAGTGACTCACCAGTAACATTATACACAGGAGCTCTGCATATAGTCAGCGTACAGGTAATACAAGGATCACCAGTGACATTATACACAGGAGCTCTGTATATACTATATAATGTAAGTGTCCAGGTAAATCACTGACTTACCAGTGACCTCTGTATTTGTAGCGATTCATCTTCGCTTTTCTTCCTCTTCCAGCCAGGACACGTTTGCTGCAGAAAATAACACACTATACTTGATCACTTCTAGACCACATTCCCCACTTTCCCCCCCCGACTTCTACACTTTATGTGTAAAGGTCAGCCAGGGCAGTAGTCGTGGCTGAGTATTTCGGGTTCGGACATTGTATACCCTGACCTCCCTCTACAGGAAAACGGTACCTCTTCTCTTGCATGGTACGGTGAATACTCACCGTGCCGTCAGCGTCCCCTTTGCTACGCCGACTTGATGCTGATCCTTGATCCCAATGAATAGAGACACAGTCCAGGGCAACTCTTAACTGAGCAAATTTATTTACTTCAGGACACAGCACATCCACATAGTTTCCAGCATTTTCATCACAGTAAAGACAGCACATTACTTCATCTTTCCCTTCACTGTTCCTTGCAGTGTTTCCGTTTGACGAAGCGTCTCAGATGGCTCCTCAGTGTCCTTCCTGTATAGCGTCACCACGGTGAAGCGCTCTCCAGCATGTTTCGCCCCGGACATCAGAGATTCAGCCCACGTAGCTTTCCACCACATTCTGGAGTGACCTGCCAGTACCCTTTTACGGTAACCTTCAATCTTCCTCTGTTTACTTACACTCTTTTCCACTTTATTGCTGGTTCTGCTGTACCGTGTTCTTCTCTAGATGGCTGGGCATCAGCTTTAACATCACGGGGTAGTTAGGCAGCTCAGGCATATAGCCCACCCGAGCACAAAGGGGTCAGGCCTCTGACTGCCTGAAACTGGAAGACCATCCTGGCTTATTCTCCAGCTATCCCCTCCTACAGTTAACTCCTATATGTCCTACAGCTACATCTACTGTGCAATGAGCTCAGTGCCCCATCTAGTGACCATAGCCCAGACTGCACTGTCCCTACCAAGTACAAGGTGCAGAAACATAGCTTATGCTATATAAATAATACAGCAACATGAAATATACGATAATGCGCAACAATGGTATAACATATATATAAATATATATACAAGTACAACAGCAACATGGGGGTTTAAAGGGGTAAGACTCTCAACCCCTTACACATGTCTACATATTGATATTAGTCATGTATTATACTACAGCACAGGCACCATTTTGATGAATGCAAACCTTTTTTTTGTAACCCCACAAACACCCGGAGCACCAGAATCTCAATAACTGAAATTTACAAATACAGGTTACACAACAACCACAAGATGCATTTCATCACCCAGGTCACCTCATTTTAATCAGTATAACAGCGTAGACCTGACACTGTCTGTACTTTACTGTTCACAATCCTGCTGACAGGATCCCTTTAAATCTAAATTTTAATAAGTTTGTTCTTTTCTGCGCTAAACGTCCCCCAAACCCTGAGGACGGCGAGTATACCTTGGTTGTGTTTTGCTGTATGTGTATACAAAAGTACAAGAAGAGCACCTATCAGGGGCTCAGAAAAGCTGGGTGGCATGTGTGCTAGTGTGTGACCCAGCACAGGGGTCTCACTGGCCTATCAAAACAGTGACCGATAGCAGCAAACAGTGTGATGGTGATGTGAGAACTGTCTGCGGGGTAAGCTTAGGTGAGTGGACAAAAGAATATGGGAGATTCACCTTTATAGTAACATCCCAGGGCAGGTGTGTCGTGAGCAAGTGGTGTTCAAGAAATATTGGTGGCAGTGGTTGTGACTTATCCTGACACACAATGTACAGGGAAATGGGAAAATTGTGAAAAAGGCAATTCTGACCTTAATTATGTTTACGGCGTACATTATGTGGTAAAAATGACCATGTAATATGATTCTCCTCATCAGTATGATTACAGAGATACTAAACGTGCCCAGATTTTTAAATTATTTTAGTGGTAGAAAAAAATCAAGACTTTGAAATAAAAAATATGTTGGAGTTTGTGTTGCCATTTTCCGAGACCCGTAGTTTTACTTTTTCGTTCAATAGAGCTATGAGAGGGATTATTTTTTCATAAGGCGAGACGTTATTATGGATATTACTTTGGGATAGATATGACATTTTAGTTGCTTGTTGCGTATTTTAAGTGGTATTGCAGCGACCAAAAAATACCGCAATGTTGGCGTTTTTAAATTTTTTGTGTTTACCAATTGGGTTAATTATTTTTCTATTTTGATAGCTCGGACTTTGCTGGATGCGGCGATATCACTTGACATTTTTTTTTATGTTCATTTTCAATGGAGGAAAATTGAACTTTTATGAGTTTTTTTTTTCATATTTGTTTAAATCTTTTTTTGTTGTTTTACTTTTCTTTTCACTTCATTTATCACTCCCTAAGGCCCCTTTCACACTTCAGTTTTTTGCAATCAGTCACAATCCGTCAGGTTTTGACAAAAAACGGATCCTCAATTTTTTTTTGAGGATCCGTTTTTTCCCCATTGACTTGCATTAATGGCGGATTGTGACGGATGGCTGTCCGTTTCATCCGTTTTTTTTGAGGATCCGCCAAACGTTACTCTCTCTCTCCTTCCAGACCAGCGTTTCCTTTAAATTTCCTCATTTTCAGGATCCGTCTGAAAACGGATCCTGTGCCATCCGTTCACATCAGTTCAGAGCGGATCCGCTTGTCTGCCTTTTTGGCGGATTTGAACTGATGCAAAAAACTGAAGTGTGAAAGAGGCCTAAGCTGTACTACATACAGGGGCTAATGGTGCAGCAGAAGTGTGAACTTTTTGATGCTTTTGTTTAATATTTTCCACTATAGTATATGGAGAGCATAAAAAACGCATGCAAAATTCCAATGAAGTCTCCAATTGTGGAACTGAAGCATTCCTCTACTAAAAAAAATGCATTCGAAAAAACTGCCACAAAAAAATACAATAAAAAGTTTTGATTGCTTTAGTGCGAATACCTATGGAAACAATGCAGCACTTCTGCACGTGAGAACATGGCCCAGGAGAGACTCTGGACAATTTGTACGTTCTACACCAGGTTCACACTTGGGGTTATTTATTTTTTTATCACTACTTAGAATTACAGACAAATTAAAAAAAGTGATCTGAGCCAATTATATGGAAAAAATACAATATTATTTAACATTTATTCTGAAGCTATATGAAATAATTCCGACTACAGCAATGGTCTGTGCCCATCACGGGGGGATCCGTGTTACCGGGAAGAGAGGAGGAGACATTCCTGGAAGGAGCTCACAATAGATACATCACATTATCTCACATATGAGGATACAGAATTATACAGGTTTGAAAATATCAAATAGAAAGATTTGCCTGTAAACAGGTAAAAAAGCAAAAACAGTAAATAAAGCAATGACTTGCGCTATTGTACCGGTAAGTTTTTATACATCTCATCCCAATCCAGCTAACCCCTATCCGTACAGTGGCAGCTGGTATTGGATGGTCTGCCATGGGTAACATAACTAGTTCTCCTATATTAGACCCATTGCCATGTTCGTCTTTATGACATCACAGAAGCGTTGTCCACGAGTCATGGAATGTTCCGCAAGAACGGTCAGTGCGAGGCAAGCAGAGATAGAGAGGAGAGCTGAACACTAACCCAGAGCGACTTGTAAATCACTTTTTACTTGTTTTGTTTATTTTTTTTTAACTTTTATTTCTTTTTTTTGGGAGTGTTTTCTACCATCCGCACACACTTTTGTGTGTGTGGAGGGGAAGGCAGCCTAATGGCTGCACCCGTAGCTGGAGGAAAGTTTCAACCACGGAGACGTCTCCCACATGCCAGGACATCCCTTTACAGTCAGAGGCCTGAACACCACCAAAGGCCAACTGGCTTCACGGGGTATGTGATGGCAGTGCTTTATTATATCGTGTCATTTATTAAATGCCTGTTCAAAACACCGGAAAAGGCAAAGGACCGATATTCCAGACTGAAAAGTCCACCACCATATCCTACAATGCCCGAAATAGGCCGATTCGTACAACCTGCAGCAAACATCAGCGCAGAGCCAGTGGGTATGAAGGAACGCCTGATACTCACCAGAACAGTAGATGAGGAAGAGACAACAGCCACATTGCCCAGGAGCCCATCCCCATGCACCTGGATGGAGCTAACTCCCTCTCAAGCACGTATACTCCTCAGTATGCCTTACGACCATCAACCGCGTATTAAGGTGACTGCTAAACAAGGCTACAATCCTACACCACACCTGCCAGTCAGCTATACCACTGGAAAGATCATGCAAGTAATGCTGATGAGCCCACAGGATGTACAACGTGCCTACAAGAGAGATTTGGGTTTCCTTCCAAATCCTAGGAAGATCATTCTCCCGAGAAGAGAATTCCGCGGCACTTTGATTTAGCCGGTGGAAAATGTAGTGGCGAGCACATACCATCTTCTGCACAGCTGCTTCTCAGACAGATTTTCCGGTTTTGACTATGGCTTGATCAATGGATTATGTTTCTATACTGCCGCCTGCCCTGACCTCTGCTTGTTTAAAGTTATGCATCTACACTGCCGCCTGCCCTGACCTTTGCTTGCTCAATGGATTATGTTTTTGAACTGCCGCCTGCCTGACCTCTGCTTGCTCAATGGATTGTTTCTGCACTGTCGCCTGCCTTGACCTCTGCTTGCTCAATGGATTATGTTTTTGAACTGCCGCCTGCCCTGACCTCTGCTTGCTCAATGGATTATGTTTTTGAACTGCCGCCTGCCCTGACCTCTGCTTGCTCAATGGATTATGTTTTTGAACTGCCGCCTGCCCTGACCTCTGCTTGCTCAATGGATAATGTTTTTGAACTGCCGCCTGCCCTGACCTCTGATTGCTCAATGGATTATGTTTCTGCACTGCCGCCTGACCTCTGCTTGCTCAATGGATTATGTTTTTGAACTGCCGCCTGCCCTGACCTCAGCTTGCTCAATGGATTATGTTTCTGCACTGCCGCCTGCCCTGACCTCAGCTTGCTCAATGGATTATGTTTCTGCACTGCCGCCTGCCCTGACTTCTGCTTGTTTCCGGTTATTAATCTGTGATACTAATAAAAATGTATATTATTCTGCACTATATGGACTGTGGGTCGTTTTTTTTCTTTGGTTTTATGGTTGTTTCCGGTTATGTTTTTGCACTGCTGCCTGCCCTGACCTCTGCTTGTTTCCGGTAATGTTTCTGCACTGCTGCCTGCCCTGACCTTTGCTTGTTTCTGACTACTCATTTGCCTGCTGATTTTGTACTTCTTCCTCAATGCCTGCACTGGTAAGACCCCAGTAGAGCTAATTTATATAAATCCTGCATCCTAACAATGAAGCCGGGTTATAGGGCTTCTGATCACAATGGTAGGATGATGCCTCAATGTGAAGAAGGGTAGCACCAGTTCTTCACCTAACAGTATGGAATTCTTATCTAAAAAATTGATAAAGGAACAGTACAGTATAGACAAAGGTCCCATAAACTCAACAAGTACAAACCATAAAGAACTTTAAGCATAAACATATGAGACAACAAACCAAATGGCTCAGAATACCACATCCGACCCAACCAGCAGTTTTGTTGAAGGCATTTTCCTCTGAACTTTCGTTAAGAGGGTACAACATCTCAAATACAATAGACTGGTGTGGGTCTCCAACCATTTAGGAACCCTCAAATCAATAGTACAGGGGTCTTGAATCAGCCAAAAAATTGCTTCAGGAAGAATTGGGTGGATCACTGGTTTCATATGTACCCTGCCGCTCATGTCAAGGTCTATGAAAATAACCAAACACAAGGCTGAGTACTCAGATCTTATAGGAACCTCCCCAATAGTGAATGGCCATCTCTCCATTCATAGTTCCCCCAGGTCTGTAGACAGATGCGGGTTTCACGTCCGGGACCTCTGCCTATCAGACATTTATAGAATATTTTATGGATAACACATAAATGTTTGGGAAAACTCCTCTTCTAAATAGTGCGCCTCAAGTTTCATCTGCTGTTTGCTGTGGTATGTAGTCATCATAGCTCATATGAGGGAAGGTTTCCTGAGAGGGGAGTATCCATCTACTATATCCATATTCTGCGGATATCTACCCTAATGGACGGTGAGTGCCACTAATCACCGTGCAGTATTGTAAGGGGCCACTAATCAATGTGCAGCATTATAAGGTGCCACTAATCACTGTGCAGCATTATAAGGGGCCACTAATCACTGTGCAGCATTAAAATTGGCCACTCACCGTGCAGCATTACAAGGGGCCACTAATCACTGTGCAGCATTATAAGGGGCCACTAATCACTGCGCAGCATTATAAGGGGCCACCAATCACTGTGCAGCATTACAAGGGGCCACCAATCACTGTGCAGCATTATATGGGGCATATGTTATTATGGACCATGTTATAGGGCCACCATTATTCACTGTGCAGCATTATTAGGCATATTTTTGTATGGAGCATCTTATGGAACCCATCATGAACTTTATGGAGCATTATATGGGGCCATCATAAACTTTATGGAGCATCTTATGGGGCCCATTTTTTTTTTAAATTTACCAGTAGCTTCGGCATTTTTCAACCTAGGCTTTTACGTGAGTCAATAAGTTTTCCCAGTTTTTTGTGACAAAATTAGGGGGGTCGGCTTATACATGGGTCGGCTTATACACGAGTATATACAGACTTCTAAAGAAAATTGCCCCCAAGTTATTTTGAGCGACCCCGCTTGCTGTACCATCCTTGTGATTTACGAGAACATTTCTCACTTCCTGCTAGGACAGCGGATACCCAAGGAGTAAAGAGAGAAGGTCCTAGTCTGCAGGGACAACAGAGACTTTAGAAGAAGGCAAACCAAGGTTTAGCGCTAGCACTAGTGTGAGAGAAGGTTTATACTGCAGAACAGAAGTGCTGTAACAGGAAAGAACCTAACAAATAAAAAAGATTGTAGACAAACCTGATTTTGCTATCTATTCATGTCATTGCCTTCCATATTACAGTGAAATTTCCCTAAATTCGGTATCTGATAATCCACAATGACGTATATTCAGGGTCGAACTGGGGTGTCTGGGGCCCACCAGGGGAATGGACTCTAGGGCCCCATGCTACAGCTATATGCTAATATCTGTCAGTCGTTTTCCCCATTATAGTGGAGCCTCGGCTGTAAAACACAGGCGGCTCCTGCACATCTACTGTGCACCCCCATAACTGGAATGTATAATTACGGTAGTTTACATTAATGTGGTTCTTTGGTTAAAACAATTTGTCACCGATCCATGGGCTCTATAGGATAGCTGATCGCATACGTCCGACCATTAGAAACTGCACCGACCGGAAGAATGAGAAAGTTTTATCGTTGATAGGATACTTATCCCCATTTTAAAATGGAGCAGCATGTTAGATATCTGACCGAAGCTGCATTCATTCTCTTTGGGGCTTCTATAAAAATACAAGTGCAGCCACTGAGGGAATGAATGGATCAGTGGTCAAGTCGGACATGCCACTATAGTCTAATGGGGATAAAAAGTTCCACATTTTGCTGAATGGGTCCAAGTAGTTAGACCCCCCAATCAATACGTTATCACTTGTCCTGTGAATAGGAGATTACGTTTTTCCACAGGAAACCCCTGTAAGTGCATCTCTGCCGCTGTTTACAAAGTATTTAATCTCTAATGGAAATAAAGAATATTCTCCTAATTAATATCAGAGAGAACTAATGACCGTCATACACAACACAATCCACTGTACCAAGACCAATAATACCACATACAGGGGAGAAATACCACCACACCATGACCAGACCACATAGTACCCGCATCATATCACATAAAAGGCACAAATACAACCACACCATGACCAGACCACATATTACCACCACATAGTGACCGAATAATATGACATATTACCAGCATATAGGGACCAAATAATAACTCATACACGGAGAAATACTTCCACACTGTGAACAGTCCACAAATTACCACCACTTATTGATGGAATACTACAATACTGATTATGAATACAAACCACAATACTAAACACTGTTATTACCACCAGTGACATTATACACAGTACCTCTGTATATAGTGTCAGTGTACAGGTAATACAGTGATTACCAGTGACATTATACACAGGAGCTCAGTGATCACTGGCAACATTACTGTCAAGGTTTGCTCAGCTTGTGGGATTAGGTAGTTCAGAGGTTAATGTGGATGGCCTCACTCTGAGATTCTGGGAGGCTTTTTAAAGCCTCATTGTGGGCTCATTCCTCATCGCTTATACTCAGACCCTTGGCCGAGTGTGTGTGACCCTGGTGTGCTTTGTGACTGTGATACTTTATGCTTGTTTGGTTTTGATCTGGTTCTGTCCCTGTTACGAGTTCTGCCTGTCCCTCTTGTACTGCGTTGCTATCTCTGTGTATGACTCATTGCCTATGACCTGACTATTCTGATTTCCCCTCTTGTACTGTGCAGCTATCTCCATGTATGACTCATTGCTTACGTTCTGACTACTCTCTGCTCGCCCCTCTGTTATCGCGCCGCCCTCTCCAAGTATGACCGCCTGTTTGTCTGACCAGAGTTCCCCTCGCTTCTACTCCAGGATTCCTGTAGTAGAGTCCTACAATCATCTCCAGCAGTGTGACACTAAGCCCCGCCCCCTGTAGTCACATGATCGTAGGTCCTTGTACTTCTTACTACCTTCAGCGTCGCAGGTCCCGTCTGCCTGAACTTTCCCTGCAGTATCGGACCCCGGGCCCTCCCGCTGTATTGGTGAGTCACCCTGCTCAGCCATGGCAGTTCGCCGGGGCTGACAGGATCCTGATATTTAACACAGAAGATCTGTATATAGTGTCAGTGTAATACAGTGACCACCAGTGACATTATACACAGGAGCTTTTGGAAGTGCATTGAGCAGCAGGGTGGTTTGCTGGTGAAGGGAAAAAATCTCTTTAAATCTTCTGCCTTAGCGAGTGTGAACGAGCTGAGTGTGACCTGAGCGTAAGTGCGAATGGTGGTAAGTGTGTGACTTGTGATTCAGTGACTTTGGATTCAGGGAGTTTGCAAAGGAGGTATTATTGAATTGCTGTTATATTTTATTAATACTTTTTATTTATTTTTACTTATCTTTCTGTCTGGTTCAATCCCCATTAGGAATGTGCTCCACTATTGCCAATGCCATCCAGTGTACGTCTTGCCGCATGTACGCAATCCTTGACCAGCCAGTCGAGGGTGCATACCGCTGTGCGAGATGTGAGCACATTGTGCATTTGGAAGCCCAGATACTGGATTTAAATATGCAGCTGACAACACTGAGCTCAATAGACAATATGGAAAAGAGACTTCTGCTCACTGAGCAGACGCTCAATGAGATAGATGAAGGGGGGATGATAGGTTGGAGCAAGGCATGCCCTCTGAAAGCTGGAGGAGTGTCTGCTCCAGTAAGGGGAGAAATAGGAAAGCAGGGCAGGCCAGGAAGGTGCTGGTAATGGGGGACTCAATTATTAGGGGAACAGATAGGGATCGTCGAACGGTGTGCTTCCTACCTGGCGCTCGAGTCCGACACATCGCTGATCGGGTTGACAGATTACTGGGAGGGGCTGGTGAGGATCCAGCGGTCATGGTGCACATTGGCACAAATGACAAAGCTAGAGGTAGGTGGAAGGTCCTTAAAGATGATTTCAGGGAATTAGGCTGTAAGCTTAAAGCAAGGACCTCCAAGGTGGTATTTTCGGAAATACTTCCTCTACCACGTGCCACACCAGAGAGGCAACGGGAGATTAGGGAGGTTAATAAGTGGCTCAGGAATTGGTGTAGGAAGGAGGGGTTTGGGTTCCTGCAGAACTGGGCCGACTTCTCAGATGGCTACAGGTTCTACGCTAGGGACGGGCTGCACCTCAATGGGGAGGGTGCATCTGTGCTGGGGGAAAAAATGGCTAGAAGGGTGGAGGAGTGTTTAAACTAGGAAGTGGGAGGGAAGGGTATTCATTTTATAGGAGGGGAAGACTGTGCAGATAGAGACTTGGGCACAAATAATGAAAGTGGGGGTGGCATGGAGCTGGGGTTAGAACAGTTAATAATGAAATAGAGGTACAGACATACATAAAGTGCATATATACAAATGCCAGAAGCCTCGCCAACAAAATGGAGGAATTAGAATTAATTTTGTTGGAGCATAATTATGACATGGGGATATCTGAGACATGGCTGGATGAGAGCCATGACTGGGCGGTTAATTTACAGGGCTATAGTCTGTTCAGAAATGACCGTACAAATAAGCGAGGGGGGATGTGTGTTTATATGTAAAATCATCCTTAAAACACATCCTGCGTGATAATACATGTGAATCTAATGAAAATGTAGAGTCCCTGTGGGTGGATATAAGGGGAGGGGGGAAAAATAATAAATTACTGATAGGGGTTTGTTATAAGTCTCCAAAAATAATGGAAGCAATAGAGAATATCCTCATCAAGCAAATAGATGAAGCAGCGACTCAAGGAGAAGTCATTATTATGGGGGACTTCAACTACCCTGAAATACATTGGGGAACCGAAACCTGCAGTTCCAGCAAAGGTAATGGGGTTTTGAAAACTATGAGAGACAATTACCTTTCACAACTGGTTCAGGACCCAACAAGAGGGGGGGCACTGCTAGACCTAATATTAACCAACAGGCCAGACCGCATATCAAATGTAAGGGTTGGGGGTCACTTGGGTAATAGTGATCACCAGATAATAAGTTTTCATGTATCCTTTAATAAGATGTGTCATAGAGGGGTTACAAGGACACTAAACTTCAGGAAAGGAAATTTCCAATGGATGAGAGATTCTCTTGGTGCAATTAACTGGGAAAATATCCAGAGACATAAAAATACACAAAGAAAATGGGAGACGTTTATTAGCATCCTGAATAGGACCTGTGCACAATATATACCGTATGGGAATAAACATGTGAGAAATAGGACGAGACCACTATGGCTAAATAGAGCTGTAAGGGGCGCAATAAGTGACAAAAAGAAAGAATTTAGAGAATTAAAGCAAGGAGGTAGTGATGAGGCATTAAATCAATACAGAAGACTAAATAAATTCTGTAAAACGCAAATCAAGGCAGCAAAGATTGAGCCAGGGAGACTCTTTGCCAGAGAAAGTAAAAATAATCCTAAAATATTATTTAACTACATACTGTAAATAGTAAGAAACTAAAAAATGATAGTGTTGGCCCTTTCAAAAATAGTCTGGGTGAAATGGTGGATGAGGAAAAAGCCAATATGCTAAATGACTTTTTTTCAACAGT